>NC_091443.1:29077485-29310466 GCF_964237555.1 Oryctolagus cuniculus | reverse complement strand
TCACTAGGCTAATCCTCTGCCTTGCGGCGCCGGCACACTGGGTTCTAGTCCTGGTCGGGGCGCCCGATTCTGTTCCTGTTGCCCCTCTTCCAGGCCAGCTCTCTGCTGTGGCCAGGGAGTGCAGTGGAGGATGGCCCAAGTGCTTGGGCCCTGCACCCCATGGGAGACCAGGAGAAGTATCTGGCTCCTGCCTTCGGATCAGCGCAGGGCGCCGGCCGCAGCGCGCCGGCCGTGGCGGCCATTGGAGGGTGAACCAATGGCAAAGGAAGACCTTTCTCTCTGTCTCTCTCTCTCACTGTCCACTCTGCCTGTCCAAAAAAAAAAATTTTTTTAAAGAGAACTTTCTCTTTTGGAACAATCTGAAGAACTAATTTCACACTTTCTGGGATCTTAACAATGCCTTAACACCTATGTTCTCTTGATTTATCATTAGACATTGTTTTCCTGAATGTATCCTCCTGGATTTGTTTTTTGCCAGGAAGTTTTTTCCTAATTTGTTCCTTGGAGAATCTGTAAGTGAAAGATATTTTTATTTTGAAGCCAACCGATTTCAGCTTTTTTTTTTTTTTTGTAATATTTATCAATCTATTCATTAACTAACCTCTTTTTTTTTTTTTTTTTTTTTTTTTTAATTAGGCAAGTAGAAGAAGCCAGGTAGCAGTTTGAAAATTTTGCTGGACTCTCTATCTACAGCCATCAGTTCAGTGAGCACATTTTTTATTTTCTGTGCTACTACAGGCATCAATGTTGCCCTTAGGCAGAGCTGGAAATCCACTTGGAGACTTCTCTTCCATGTAGTTATGGATGATGGGAGTGGTTGCCAGGGTTCTCACCTGTAGCTGTCTGTCAGTTTTCTGCACTTACCTATTCCATGTGCCCAAGGCTTCCTTAAAACATTATTTCTGTGTTTTAAGGAATGGAATCCTGATAGAAGAAGTTGGGTAGGTCCTGAGTTAACTTTTTGTAACTAGCCTTACAAGGCATGTGGTACCACTGGCACCACATTGGATTTGTTAAAAGTTAAATGGCAATAAGATTTCTAGAATAGCTGAGAAGGGACCTATGAAAATCTGCTTCTCCATAAAGGCAATAATAAGTTTGACAAAAATTGTAAAAATTGACTTTTTCTGAACTCTGGAAATTAAGATTTGCAACAGAACAAGGAATACTTATTCTAGAAAAGTTGCTTCTTTGTATTAAGATCAGTGAGCTTTGTGGCAGGGGCTGGGCCAGGCCAAAGCCAGGAGCCAGGCAGATGCAGGGGACCAAGAACCTGAGCCATTCTCCTCTGACTTTTCAGGCACATTAGCAGGGAACTGGATTGAAAGTAGAGCAGCTGGGACTCAAACCAGTGCCCATTTGCCATGCCAGTGCTACAGGCAGCAGCTTAACATGCTACAACACAACACCCAGCCCAGGAAATCCGTCCTTACAGCAAATGGTACTGAGACAGCAATATGCATGCAAACCTGGCTTCAGATCAGGGCAGCTCTGGTCATTGCAGCCATCTGGGGAGTGAACCAGCAGATGGAAGACTTCTCTATTTCTGCCGTTGCCTCTCTGTAACTCTGCCTTTCAAATATATAAGTTAATCTTAAAAAATGACCACAGATGTGAATGCAAACTAAATTTATAAGAGTTTTAGAAGAAATATAATGATAAACCTTTATGGTTTCTTTTATGTGACCTAAAAGCACAAGTAACAAGGAAAGCTGTTGGATTTCATCAATTTTAAAAACCAGTATGGAAGTGAAAAGATTATTTATAGTATTTCTTTAAAAAAGATTTATTTATTTGAAAGGCAAATTACAGGGACAGCAGGGGAGACAGAGGGAATCTTTTATCTGCTTACTCTCCAAATGGCCACAATGGCTGGAGCTGGGCTGATCTGAAGCCAGGAGCCAGGAACATCTTCTGGGTCCCCTTTGTGGGTGCCAGGGGCTCAAGCACTTGGGCTGTCCTCCACTGCTTTCCCAGGTGCCTTAGCAGGGAACTGGCTAGAAGTGGAGGAGCTGGGACTCGAACCAGTGCCCACATGGGATTCTGGCATTGCAGGTAGTGGCTTTACCCCTTAAAGCACCAGCCTCATATAACTTTTCTTACATGTAATCATTTATCTGTTAATCAACACATGGTGTGCCCTCAAAATTTTTTTAAAAGACTAAACCAGATGGTAGTAATACTAGAAAAGTTTAAAAATGTACATTGGAATACTCTAGCAATTACATTTAAGCAGATTGAAACAATATAAAAGATATACAGAGACTCTTCATTAATATTATATTGGCAGGAGCTGGTCTGGATATTTTACTTCTCTTTGCTGCTTTGATAAATATAAGGCAAATAAAATGCATATATTAAACAACAGAGAAAACAGTTATTTGAAAGAACGCTATATAATGCATATTGCTCAGGCTTCTGTTTTCCTAGAAATAAACAGTAACGACTGGTTACTTTCTAAATAATAAAATGTAGACAGAATTAAATCTAAGAACAATCTTTCAGAAAATTATGAAATATTAGAATATTAATGACTAATTTAGGTTTCCATGAAATAATCCTCTTCAGCAATCTCTTACTAATTTTCAAATATAACTGTTACTAATATGAAAAACAAAAATCCCACCAAGCTTTTCTGGACATTTTTTATAAGGTATCGTGATAAGAAAATATAATTATTGATGTGCCAGATATTACAGCATTTATATACCATACAGATTTCTAAGAATGAGATAATTATGATGATTAAATTATTATAAAGCAGTTAATTGGCTCCTTTATATGAGTATAAATATTTAGAGCTAAAAATCTATAAAGACATGGATATTAGGACATATAAATTTTTAATTCTCTTCATTGATCCAGTGTTGCCATCCCAAATCATCTTTACTGTTTAATGGATACAGTTTCATCCTCTTGGAAAATGGCTTATAGGAAGCCTTTCCTGCCTGGCACATCAAAATTCACACCTTCTCTCCTAATGATAACAGTGGCCACTCCTCATCTGGTCACTGACACATGGAATCAGACACTATCTCTTGTGTACAGCTGCATGGATCTGTCAGCTACAAACTTGATCAATCTCAATGTTCTGATTATTTATTTATTAAACAAAGTCTTCAGTTTTAATTAAGACTAAACTAAGTTAAAATGTGTTGTGACTTGCATGCTTTTTACCTGAGTTAGTTAGCCAGGAGCTGAGGACCAATGCTACTAAGTTAATTCTGGAGATATTTCCTCACAACAGAACTATTTTTTTGTTTGTTTGTTTGTTTTGACAGATAGAGTTAGACAGTGAGAGGGAGAGACAGAAAGGTCTTCCTTCTGTTGGTTCACCCCCCAAATGGCCAATACAGTCAGCACTACGCCGATCCAAAGCCAGGAGCCAGGTGCTTCCTCCTGGTCTCCCATGCGGGTGCAGGGCCCAAGCACTTAGGCCATCTTCCACTGCCCTCCCGGGCCACAGCAGAGAGCGGGACTGGAAGAGGAGCAACCAAGACTAGAACCAGCACCCATATGGAATGCTGGTGCCGCAGGCGGAGGATTAACCAAGTGAGCCACAGCGCCGGCCCACAACAGAACTATTTTCATAACATCTCTTTTTGCAAGCATTTTTATCTTAGTTGACTCTGTCTGAATCAAAATCAACTGTAATTTTCTATGTAGCATTAAATCAATCTGATCAACTAATCCACAAATATCTATTGAATGCTAAATGCTAAATTTTATGCTACCGTATTCTCAACGTGTGGGTAGACATAATGAAGAATAGATGATTTGGGAGATAAAAATTTGTGCACATGAAAAGATGACTAAAACCTCAATATGATAATTGCAATATAATTGGTATACACAATCGGAGATAGGAAAGGTGGAAGAAAAGAAAGTGTTCCTTAAATTTAGATGGTGAAAACACCCCATGGAGATTTCATCTGTGAATATCAACAGTGTTCTCCTTTGCTTCTTCTAAGATGGCACTTTTTTTTAAGATTTATTTACTTGAAAGGCAGTGTGAAAGAGAGAGAGAGAGACAGAGAAAGAGATTGATCTTCCATCTGCTGTTTCACTCCCCAAATGGCCTCAACAGCCTGAGCTGGGCCAATCCGAAGCCAGGAGCCAAGAAATTTTTTTCAGTCTCCCATGTGGGTACAGGGGTCCAAGAACTTGAGCCATCATCTACTGATTTCCAGACCATAGCAGAGAGCTGGATCAGAAGAGGAGCAGCCAGGACTTGAACTGGCCCCCAAATGGGATGCCAGCACTGCAGGTGGCAGCTTTACCCACTAAACCACAGCGCCAGTCCCCCTAAGATAGCACTTCTGATGATTGAGAGGAAACTTGTTTGTGAATCTTCTCTATTTCCACTCAGTGTCCTTCCTCTTCTGTTGTCCTGTAGCCTGAAACCTACTAGTATGGATGTGGTCTTCTTTTGCAATAGAGGTGTTTCAACAGAAATCCTGATACATCAGCAGAAAAGACAAAGTTCTCAACACGTGTAATGACAAAATGATTGTTCATATACTCATTTTTGTTCATGCAGTTACTGGAACCTGAGGTCAGAATAAGAACTTCAGGTCATTTAATAAGGCCTTGTAACTCAATTAGAAGCAATTAGAATGAGAAGCGAAGGAGTCAGCTTCTGTTGTATGCAGTTTGTTATCAGAGAGAAAATATGTCTTTTTTGAATTCTTCCCTGTAGTTTCTACAACTACCTTAGCTAGATAAATATTATCTACTTCTATGACAGGCTTGGAGATCGGAAGCCCATATGAATGTTTTCCATTTCAGCATTTCATCTCTAGATTAAGGATTGTAAACAGCTTCTACCTGTATAGATACGGTTTTGCCTAACATACCTCACACTTTCACTTACAGCATTACACTCAAGTCCTTCTGAGGATGAGTGGCACAGACAGTCACACCAGTTTATCATCCAACCATAACTTTCTGCATACATTTCAAATAAAAATCGAAATGATCACTACAATTTTGTGACAATTTTCACAGCACTGCAGATTTATTATTTTATTGGGTTGGATTGTTGTTAACATGCATAGTGATTATTATTATAGTTATCAGATATCTCTTATATACCCCAGTTAGGTGTGGAAGGAAGGAAGGAAGGAAGGAAGGAAGGAAGGAAGGAAGGAGTGCTTCACATTCAGTTTGAGATTAAGATTTTACATCTGAAGGTATTTGAAAGGTTTGTGGAAAAAATGGAATTAAAAGGTAAGTTCATTTTGTAACAAAAACAAGAACTCCATGCGTAGTTTTTTCTAAGATTTATTTATTTTGAAAGAGTTACACAGAGAGAGGGAGAGACAGATATCTGGTTCATGTCCCAGATGGCTGCAACAGCCAGGGCTGGGCCAGGGCAAAGCCAGGAGACACTTCATCCACATCTCCCATGTGGGTAGCAGGGGCCCAAACATTTGGGGCCATCTTCTGCTGCTTTCCCAGGCCGTTAGCAAGTGCTACATGAACCAGCACCCATATGGGATGCTGGTGTCACAGGTGATGGCTTTAACCACTAAGACACAACACTGGCCCCAGTTTTTTCAAATATGTATGTTTCACGAACATTTTGAACACTCATATTCATGGATTTCAAATGTATTTTGCCCCCAAATTATATTTTTATCCCATTTCCCAATAACTTCATGAAATAACCTCATATTGTTTAGGCTTAGATCTCTCAGATTAGGTGAGTAAGGTAAAATAACAAGTTGCCCCAACAGTCCTAGGAAAATGAAAAAGTTCTCCGTAGATGGAAGATTAAACCAGGGGATTTCTTTTTAACCTTGTTAGTGGGATGAGTTTTACAGATAGGGACGATTCTGAATCAGAGGAACACAGGGCTTGCAGCAAAATTTTATATTTGTAATATTATAAAGAATAAAAATGTTTTTGAAAGTATGAAATGAGTAGATTTTTTTTTTGCCTTTTTTTTTTTTTTTTTGACAGGCAGAGTGGACAGTGAGAGAGAGAGACAGAGAGAAAGGTCTTCCTTTGCCATTGGTTCACCCTCCAATGGCTGCCGCAGCTGGCGTGCTGCGGCCGGTGCACCGCACTGATCCGATAGCAGGAGCCAGGTGCTTCTGCTGGTCTCCCATGGGGTGCAGGCCCCAAGCACTTGGGCCATCCTCCACTGCACTCCCTGGCCACAGCAGGAACTGGCCTGGAAGAGGGGCAACCAGGACAGAATCCGGCGCCCAGACCGGGACTAGAACCCAGTGTGCCAGCGCCACAGGCAGAGGATTAGCCTAGTGAGCCGCAGCACCCACCGAAATGAGTAGATTTGAACAGCAAGCCTCCCGTGCAGTGCTTGGGTCTTGACTGATGCTCTGTAGCTCCTTCTTGAGCCTGGCAAGATGCACCACAGCTGTGCGTTGGCTCCTACACTGGCCGCCTGGCTCCCAGAGAGCCTCTCCGTGCTCCCCAGCCCACCTCTGTTCTAGGTTCTAGGTCAGCATCCTAAGTACCAAATCTAATACTGAAAAAAGTTCACCATTGCGTGTTGGAATAGGGTGGGCAAATACAGAGAGGATTATGATGCTTTTCCACACATGGTACCAAGGTAGGATATCCTCAAATACTGGGTCATTTTTCTTGAAATATCACTGGCTGACTGTATCTTTGTTTCCCCAGATGGACCAGAAAGTGATGGTGTTTTGCCCCCAGATTGCTTTCTGGCTGTGGATTTTAGTCATGGATACACAGGGAGATAAGGGTTGTTGTCAACAGCTGCATTCTATAACCAATTTCTGAGCTCTGAACACTGCTCATCTCCCTCGCCCCCTCCCCAGCTGTGGTCGTGGACTCTACAGCACAGTTCTTACTGATGATCTGACTTTCAGGTGAGGTGCTTATCTTCTATTAGTTATTCTCAGGGGAGACATGGGGTGATGGTTTATTTTATGTGGCAGTTTAGGCCAAGGGATGTTGAGATACTTGGTCAAACATTTTTTAAGGGAAATTAATATTTGGATAGTTAAACCGAGTATTCCTTAATGTAGTCTCTTTAATGTGAGTGGTCCTCATCCAGTCAGTTGAAGGCCCAAAAAGAATAAAAAGCCTGGATCTCCAGAGAGTAAAAAGGTATGCCTGATGCTTGACTGAGTTAGGACATCAGTATTTTCCTGCCTTCAGGTGAGAATTGAAACATGGGCTTTTGTGGGTCTAGAGTCTACTGGCTTTCACATGAGAGCTTATATCCTCAGCTCTCCTGGGTCTTCAGATTGCCAACTACAGGTCTCAGGACTTCTTTCCCCCTCATAACTGTGTGACAAATTCCTTATAATAAATCTCTTTTTCTGGCTTCCCCTCTCTGACATAAGATGAGATGATAAATTTATTTTGATGCAAAATAATTTTAAATACATATCATAATCTCCTGTCGGATTTCTCTGCAGAACTTGGAGTAAACAGAAGAGGTGTAGGTCTTCTACTAACTTCAATTTCAACTGCTACAACTGATGTAGAGGTGTTGTGGTCAGTGGGGGTACCCAGCTGGGTTCATTAGAGGCTCTTTCTCCCACATATGAAAGAATTCAAAGTGGAGACATAAAGATGTACAGGGAAATGGAATGCATTCAAAGCAAAGAAATATTCAGGCAAGCTCGAGAGAAACAAAAATACAACACACAAAGAGATCCTAAACAAGCAAGAGTCCTTCACAAAAAATACCCTTCCAAAAAAGGTTGGTCCATCCCGTCATACTCTCTGGAGGTATAGAGAGTGATGTCGGGGTAGAGCTTAATTGAACATTCAAAGGAGGTGTGTAGTTTGGGTCAGCGTTTGAGAAACACCCATTTCTCCGCCCTTTTTGGAAATATCAGCTATGTCATGGCATTGGGTGCATTGTGGGAGTGGGAGTGCCACAGTGGCATAAATGGCATCATGGGGAAACATCCCACAGCCGTACTGGATCTTTCTGGTTGGCACTGGTTCTAAATTTACAGCGTTGTGGAACTTGTGGTTTCTGCTGCATGGCTTGGTGGTGAAGAGAAGATGGTCATGGGTGGTGCACAGAAAGTGCGGTGTCGTGCAGACTGGGGTAGGTTGTTAAGCAGGGACTGGCCCCAGCTCTTGTGAAGAGAGCTGTTAGACACCCCCTGCACTGGGTCATTGGAGCTGTGAAATGTTGGCCCACAGTGCTGCAGGGGTCAGCTGAGCCGACTTCCAGTGGCCTACACTACCGCTGTGCATCAACGGTAGCTATTAACTCACGGTGGGGCTGTGGCTCTCAGACCTTTTAAACCAGCTAATATTACCTGCTTTCCCACATCAGAGGAACAAGGTCACAATATATACAAGAAAAAAAACAGATTGTAGTCACCATTGCTGAGCGTTCTTGACTTTTCTAGTTAAAACACAACTATCGCAACTATTTTACAAGGAGAAATTAAAATATATTTAATAGGAAAAAATTTCCATATACAGGTTTATATTTATGTTAAATTTATGTCTTTTATTTCAGCTGGTTTATACATTTACAAACAGAATTTTAAGAAAAAGCTACTCATGTACTGGGGAAGGAGGAAGGACTTGACATTTCTTGCACAGAGCAGGTGAATGTTTGGTCATCTCTGTGAAAGGAAGGTGGAGTGACTTACTCCTGAAAGTTTGTTTCTTAGTTAGAACAAAGAGTAAGGTCAGCAAAAGTCTCTATAGGTCATATAACCTTTACTTGCAGGGAGAGTGAGACTTTGTCTTAGTGGAGATAGTTAGCTATTTCTGGTGTGGACAGCATTTAGTCCACTGTGTGGCTATTTTAGAGTGAGAATGTCTTCAGAGAGTTCTATTCAAGAGGAACAGAAGTCAATTTAAAAATTCAACTTATACTGGACAAATCTCAGATACCATACCTGGGAAACTCTAAAGAAAAAAGGGTAGAAAGTTAAGAAAATCACCTATTTGAGCTCAGTTTTTTAATGGGAATCTACCCTAGCTTTTGAATTTAAAGTTTATAAAAGTCAGATACATGTACATCATGAGTGGCACATCGCCTTGTCAAATTGTAAATGTTTTTAATTATACATTAGTTAACTACATTCATGCTTATGAGAGTGAGCTTCCTGTCTTTGGTACTTAACTGAGCCACAGAGAGCTACAAATAGAACCTAAGCAACCTCTAAGGACACTTAACCAAGTGTATTTAATTTTAATGGTACCAAGTGTTAAACTGGTTTAGTAGAAATAATGACTTCTTTAATGAATGTTAATCAAATATTTTGATAGAAAAGCCCCTGAACACCATAGGATATATTGGATTCTACAACTCCAAGTAATGTAACTGTTCCTTAGGTGGACAACATGATTATTAAGACACATCCCCTGCTAAACTCAGCATTATAATATCACTTCAAAGGCATTCTTCCTAGAAATACTAAGAAAGCAGATTCCATTTAAAATATCTCAATGTTTTTAAAATTTTGAGGAGCGTTAGATGTTAAGAATTAATTTAATGTGCGCTTTATTTCTTGGATGTCTTTTGTAAACATCCCAGTGAAACTATGGCAAGATTGAAAAGTTTCTGCATCTACTCAAGAATTATATCACAAAGCAAGATTTGTCACTGGCTAGGAGAACACGTTCTGACTGCACTGTAAATGCCACCAACGGTAACAGCCGCTCTTGTTTGTAAAACACATGACTGAAAACAACAGCATTTTGCAATCATCTACATGGGGCTGGCATCAAAACTTTATCTACTAGTGAAGCTTCAGCAACATGGAGGGAGCCTGGGTACCTTGGATTAAAAAGTTCTGAAGGCATTCTGAATTTCCAAGAAAGATCAACTAGCAAAATCCATCACCAGTGGTTGCCATGGAAAAGTCAAAGTAGAGAAGTATGGCAGTACCTGTTCAAATTACACAGAAGCTGATTTTCAGAGTTACCTCTGGCATGAAATTCGGCGAATTTTCAGAGGGCCCCATCAATGAAGACACCAGAATTTCTACAGAGTTTGCATAGAAGTTAAACCCAACGTCCTGATACTGTGCTAGAGGAACAAGTCGGTAACTAATCCTTCATCATATGGATAGTACAAATTTCAAAGGAAAAAACAGGCAAATGTTGATAACACACAGTACTTGGGGACATGTTGGGATAATTTTAAAAATTAGCCAAAATTTAAAATGCGCAAATTCTTTGACTCCACTATTCTAAGCTCTTATTCCAAAGAAATAATCAACAAATTTGTGTATTCTTAATTAAATCACAAATTCATGGGAAATTCAAGTGACTTAAAGAAGGAAATAGGAAACAAATCGTATAGCAAATATGCTGTGTAAAACATATTGATAAGGATGGTAAAATATTAAAAAGAGTTAAATTTGTACAGACAATAAATGACATTAGATTTAAAAGTTTAAAAACAAGGTAAGAAAAATTTGCAATATTCTCTATGTATAGTGCTAAATGCTCCACCCTAAATTCCTAAGCCTTCTCCATCAGATATTTCTGGTGCCTGAGGCCTATTTCTAGCTCTGAGAATACACAAGGCAGACATGAAGTGTATAAAATTAGCACCTTTGAGAAAAACAGCCCTCAGCCAATAGTGGATAGGAGTTTGTGATTAAATAACCCAGGTGCCTAACCCATTGTGTGGGACAACTCCAATTCTTAAGTTTCCTAGCAAGACTGAGCCCGAGGTTCCCACACCCATTACGGATTCATTAATGCTGCCCACTGGGCTTTCTTCTGTCTGAATGTGCCTTTTCCACACATGCTTCTGTTTCAGCCTCCACCTACAATGATTTGTTCTTCATTCCTCAGTAACGGTGTGCTTATGGGAAAATCCATGAGCAATATTTTATGCATATTTTATGATATGTATGTGTAGTAAAAGGCAATAGGGATAAAAACCAAATATAACAAATATTTCTCTGTACTGTCAAAGTACCATTTATGCTGTGTTGTATTATATTTTATATTATTCAACACAAGGAGGTGTGGGCAAGCAAGACAGTCAATGAGGCCTCCTGGGTGGATTGAGTTCTAGACCTAGTAAACATATATTCCAAATGGCAAAGGCGAAGATTTGCAGCTCATATCCCTCCCTCTTGCTTTAGGATTATCCTTTCTATGCTGGAACTTGGCAGGGTACAGACTGGAAGCCAGCTCTCTCAGTGGGCCTGTGGTGCGGAACTGCAGCAGGCAAAAGTAAAGGCAATGAGGTACATCTGTCACAAAGGCCAGCGAAATCCCAGCACCCTGGCTTTCGGCAGCGTATCAATTCAGCACAGACTAAGAATGATTTAGTAATTTCTTTCCCAGTTAGATGAAACTTCCGTCATCTTGACTGCTGTTTTCTGTTACTTCTGTGAAAATAACACAATTGTATGCATAGCAATGTCTTTGTACCATGATGAGGGCATATCCAGCAGTGCCACATGAGTTCACATGATGGAATGTCAACAGTGAAGATATAGACATTTCAAGGAGTAAAGCTAAGGATTAGACAACTTCCATTAATTTTCTCTGTCTTGAAAGACAATGATTTATCACCATATCTCTATATCTATTATGTGTTTGTGTTATTCCCTATTTACTGTCTTAGAAGTAGGGATTTTTTGTTATAAAATTCAGACATCTCAGAATTTTATTTTTCACTTATTATTGAACTAAAAGATAAACTGACACATTTCCATAGTGTCATTCATTAAGGCCATGGATTAATAATCTTACTTCATTAAGCATTACTTATCTGGTTTATTCCATCTATCTCTAAACAGAATAAAAACTTGTTAGCATTTTTTATTAACTGTAATTGTACATGATCCTAACATCAGATTCTACTCTAAAGCTAAGAAATAGCAGAAAAACATAAGTTGTAGATAGCTAGATAGTCTTTGAATATCCTTATAGAAAAAAAACAAATATTTTACTTAGATTATTATGTAATATAAGTATATTATTAACTGCAGAATGAAATTTCATTACCTTTCATCATTGTGATACTTGCACTATAATATTTGGTTAAGGGAAATTGAAAGATATGCCTACATAATGACTGAGAAATTCTATGAGGCCAAATTTTTATAAGAAACATGGGTTATTAAAAATTATTTGTAAATTATATGTAGAATCATATTACTTACTAAAACTTTAAATCATACACACAAAGATGTAGTCTAAATTTTAGCCCCAAACATAAATTCATTCAAAGCACTTCATATTTCCAGAAAACAAAAATATAAAATACAGTTCATGAATGGCTTAGGATTCAATTGAGAAGAAACAAAGCTTATTATTAAGAATAGCCAGGGGGAGGCCTTTGACTCAAGGGTTAAGAAATTGTTTGAGACACATGCATCCAATATCAGTGTCTGGGTTTGAGTCCCAACTCCCCTCTGATTCCAACTTCCTGCGGATGCACACCATAAGCAGCAGCAGGTGACGACTCAGGTAGCTGGTTCCCTGCTACCCATGTGGGAGACCCAGGTTGGGTTCCTGGCTCCCAACCCAGGCTATTTGCAGTTATCTGGAGATTGAACCAGTAGATGGGAGTTCCCTCTTTGACACTCTTTCTGCCTTTCAAGTTGATTGATTTGATTAATTAATTTAAAAACAATAGTGGGAATTTTACTAAAGAACTAAAAGGCAAAAAGCCAAAACAAGTATATTAAGATTTATGCTAGATGGCATTTCTTGTATAGAACAATTGTGTACAGTCAAAATCATTTCAAAATGATATTTTTAAGAAATTCTTTCCTTTTAACAGCACTCAAATACTGAAATGTTTAGAGTGAGATGAAAAATATGCTACTGCTATGGTATATTCAGTGTCAGTGTTTGTCATATGTACAAATTGAAATACTCTTAAAATAACCCTATTAAGCATAATGATAAAGCTTAACTTACCAAGTATTAACTGCCAATAAAATGTGGTTTATTAAGTATGAATGAGCAAGGTTTCCTTATATCTCTTATAAACGGAGATAAGCATTCAACTCAAGGTTGAATACTAAATTTAAAAAAAATTTTCTTGCTAGAAAAAATTCCTATGTTAAGTGAATGAACAGATTTTGTTTTTATGTGTGAATAATATTTTAATCTAGAGATCTTTGACCACTTTAAAATTATAATATTCAATTTTAATATAGAAATAGTGAGAAAAATTCAGTGACTGTACATTATTTTTAAGTACCTCTTTTGTCTCATGAATGAACCTCTATTTTCATGTGTTCAGTTACAATGGGATAATAAAATAATCACTTATTTTATTCATTTTTTAATATTTGTAGTTTTAATTTTCTACTTTGTCAGATATTTTGTTATTTAGAATGCATTAACTAGTGCCATTTTCAAAATAACTATCTTAAATAGATTAGCTTATTAGCCTTTTTGAGCAGATGAGATCATTGAGGTTTAAGTGACTCACCTAAGTCCACACAGCTTCTAAGTAACACAGTTGGGATTTGAGTAGATCTAAATCAGAAACTGGGTTTGGATTATTTCCTATAACTAAGAAATTCTCCTGTCACTTCTTACTTTATGCTTATGTCTATTACCCTTTATAGGAATTGAATATTTTACAGTGAACACATTTACAATATATATTATTTCCTCTGTATTCTTTGGAAACATGTTGATGCAAAATACCATTAAAAACAGCAATAACAGTATACTGATATTGTTCTTGTATGCATGCTCTCTTTCTAAATCTTAAATTATGAAAGTGTTTTTTGTTAGAATGTACTGCTATTATGTGAAATTATTTGGCAATGAAGAGGCCCATCATTGTAGAGTGTTGTTGCTGTTATTTTAATAGAAACACAACAAAAAAATCTGTCTATCCTGCAGTTAGACTGGCATCATGGTCTTCTTCTACCATTTACCAATTACTGATCATATACACTGGGAAATTTACTGATATGTTCTTGGGGTCTTGTTTTTTTGTTATTTTAAAGATTTGTTTTACTTGAGAGAGAGAGAGAGAAAGAGAGAAACAGAAATAGATCTTGTATCTGCTAGTTTACTCTGCCAATAGCCACAAAGGCTAGGGATGGGCCAGGCTGAAACCAGGAACCTGGAACTCCATCCAGGTCTCCCATGGGGTTGTAGGGGCCCAAGCATCTGGGCCATCTTCTACTGCCTTCCCAGACTCATTAGCAGGGAGCTAAAATGGAAGTGGAGCAGCAGGAGCTCGAATCAGTGCTCCTGTATTGGATGCTGGCGTCACAAGCAGTGGCTTAATCTGCTTTACCACAATGCTGGACTCTGGCTCTTATTTGTAAAATGAGCACACCAATTATACTTTGTGGAATTTTAGTGATAATTTATACACACACACACACACAATTTATGAAATGACTAGTAGAAGGGTTCAGTTAATGTTAGGTATCAAGATGAAACCAACGGTAGGCAATACAATATGGAAAGTACTTGTGTCCTTTCCCCATACTAATGGCTTCTATTCCTGTCTGTCTTAGTTTATTTCTTCTTCCTTATAAATCTTGGTGATTTTTTTTTTTTGGCAGGGGGGGAGATACTTCACTTTTCCATTGAATTAAAATATGCAAACTTCTTTGACAAAAAAAAAGAACTTGGTAATTTATGGAAGGTTTATATTATTTCTTTTTTTTTTTTTTTTTTTGGCCCAATGCACAAAGTATAAACTCAGTTACTTTCTAATCAATCACTCCAAGTATGTGGGTTTGGCATTGCATATGG
This sequence comes from Oryctolagus cuniculus, assembly GCF_964237555.1. NCBI lineage: Eukaryota > Metazoa > Chordata > Mammalia > Lagomorpha > Leporidae > Oryctolagus > Oryctolagus cuniculus. The sequence continues at coordinate 29,295,787 of NC_091443.1, read as the reverse complement.
GTTGGTTAATAGCTCTAATGATGTTCTCAGCAGTAGGATGGTTTTTTAGCACATGTTTCAATCTTCACTAATATTCCCATGCAACATTCTCTTTTATCATTTTGTCATTTTCCTGATGGATTTACATATACTGAGATATTTGTAAAATCTATCAACTGTCAATTTTAGGATTACATTTTTGTTACAAAAGGTAAGCTTTCCAAATGTTTCATTTCAAGCCTGCAATTGATCACTTCTTTCCTTTTATAAGAATCATCTAATCATTATAAAACAGCTAATAAAACCTACATTTCTTCTTCCACAAAAGTGGGCAAAGAGAAATATCTGTTGCGTATTATCAAACTTACTTCCATATTCATCTATTATTCCAACGATTTAGTAAGACATAAAATCAAAGTTTGAAATAAAGGAAAAGTCTAAACATTCTCAGTGTGAATCAGAGAACAGATCTATCCAAAGTTTCTCATCAATATATTTTCCTGTTTATCTGACTTTATTAATAAACTTTCTGAGCAATTAAATTTAGATAGTTAAATGATTGAAAAAAATCTTTGGTTCATGACATATGCTTAGTAAGGTACATCTGGGTAGTTTCTGATCAAATAATCTGGGTAGTTTCTGATCAAATATGCTGACATAAATAAACTTACAGTTTGAATGAACATTGTTTTCTTCTCTGTCAAGTCTAATACCATGTTTCTACAAAGATAAAATTGATTATTGCAAAGAAAAAATGAAGCAAATATGTCCTGGACACTCAACAACAAATTGAAATCCTGAAAGTTGTGTAGGGGATAAATAAGCTACAAAAGACATACAGTAAGTCACAGGTGGAAAATGAGATAATTACAGGCCACATGAACAAAACCCACAATAAACTAGAAATAACATTTTTATTATATGTGGACTCACGTGTTTAATATAGTGCTAATAATTTGAGGCTCACTAAATCTTTTAAAAAGAACATGATGGGCCGGCGCCGGGGCTCACTAGGCTAATCCTCCGCCTAGCAGCGCCGGCACACCGGGTTCTAGTCCCGGTCGGGGCGCCGGATTCTGTCCCGGTTGCCCCTCTTCCAGGCCAGCTCTCTGCTGTGGCCATGGAGTGCAGTGGAGGATGGCCCAAGTGCTTGGGCCCTGCACCCCATGGGAGACCAGGAAAAGCACCTGGCTCCTGGCTCCTGCCATCGGATCAGCGCGGTGCGCCGGCCGCAGCGGCCATTGGAGAGTGAACCAACGGCAAAGGAAGACCTTTCTCTCTGTCTCTCTCTCTCACTGTCCACTCTGCACTTTGCCTGTCAAAAAAAAAAAAAAAAAAAAAAGAACATGATGGCCGCTATAGATTCTCCCACTGCAGGGTATCTATGTATGTATCCCACATCAGGAACACTTTTAGTTTTGTCAACATGTCAAAAAACGTGCAACTTTATTCCCTTTAAACTTCAGCTGTCCATACCCATTGCCATTCTTCATACAAACTGCTATTTTCCTGCAAATGTTGCTATTCTAAAGCTTTCATGTCTGTATTCCAGTAAAAGCAATCTCTGTTTGGTCTGATAATCTCATCCTTATCAACTAATTATATCTTATCAAGTGGCTTGACCCCTTCACATTTCACACTTAACCCTGTTTTGAGCAAATTCCCTTCCTTCAAACCAAATACTAAACACTTTCACGCCTCGCCTTAGCAGCTCTCTCTCAGACCTGTTTTCCTTGTCCCACCATGTCCACTCTCAAAACAGCTCATTTTAAACATATCCCAACGTCTGTCTGAGATACTTCTGCCCTAAGCTGGGGAGGGTTGCTAGAAATAAAAAAATTTTATGATAGCACCAGGTAGCCTGTGAAGTTATTTTATTTATTCATGTTCCGTTCTTCTCCCACTCATGTCACCAGTGTGTGCAGACAGCTGTTTCCTTAAGTCTCCTAACGATCCCTTACTTAACTCATCCATTGGCAGACAACTGTTTTATTTCTAACATGTGGTGTCTTTGTCTGGGCTGCTCTACCAAAAATATCATTGACTAGGTGGTGTATATACAATAAGTTTATCTGTTGGAGTTCTGGAGATTGGAATACCCAAGATAATGGTGCTGGCAGATTCTGTGTCAAGTGAGTGCCCACTTCCTCAAGCATGGCCGTCTTCTCATTATAAACAGACAAGATGGAAGGGGTGTCATTATTAAGAGCACTAATTCTACTCATGATGTCTCTACCCTCATGACCTAATCACCTCTCACTTCCTAGTACCATTCCTCTTTCCTAGGACATAAACATTCAGACCATAGTGAATGGGAAATGTGTAACGCTCTGAATTCCAAATTGCCACCAGAGTGATCTTTCCATTGAAAGGAGGAAAATGCAAACATCTGCACATTCTATGATGCAGTAGCAGCAAGAAACTGAAGACCTCAGTACTGTAACAGCAAGGATTGCATTCTTAGTGACCTGAAGGAGCAGCCTATGAATTCACTCCCCAAAGAGACATAACAGCCAGGACTGGACCACCTCAAAGCCTGAAGACAAAAACTCCATCCTGGTCTCCCATGGATGTGCCAAGAACCCACGCATTTGCACTGTCTTCTGCAGCTCCTAGGCCTGTCATCATGGAGACTGAAAGCAGAATAGCCAAGACTCCCATGGGCACTCCAATGTGGGATGTGGATGTCCCAAGTAGTGGCTTAACCAACTACACCAAAATTCCCACTCCTCAAATTCTTGTGATTTTTCCCGTGGTTTTTCTCTCTTGATACATTCTTCAAAAAATATAAACAAACCTTGGTGATGACCTGTGTTACTTTAAAATAATTATAATGTCTAAAGTCTACACAAATGCTTTCAAGAACTTTTGATTCTTCCTTCAATCTCTTATTGTAAAAAATGTTAGGCTATGGTCCCATCATAGATAGATCATCTCATTCATGAATCAACAATTTTTTACTCGTTTTTAATTTTGGATGATAACTTCATTTCAACCTCTTAGAATGATCTCAAAGTCTTCCCCATGTTCATAAAGTCATTGTGGTAATCCACAGAGAGTGAGAGAGAAAGGTGGGGGACAGAGATAGAGGGAGGGAATAGGGGAGAGGGAGCTCCCGTCTATTGACTCACTCTCCTAGATGCCTTCTACAGCCAGGGTTGGGCCAGGCTGAAGCCAGGAGCCTGGAATTCAATGCAGGCCTGCATGAGTGACAGGGACTCAAGTACTTGAGCCACCACCTCCTGCCTCCCAGGGTGCACAGTAGCAGGAATCTAGAATCAGAAGTGGAGTTGGAACTTGAACGCAGCAACTCTGATACAGGATCTGAGAGGCAACTAAACGATTGCTGCAAACACCCACCCTGGGTTAATGTTGTCTACAAGACTACATTTTATATTGTTCACTAAATGGTGAAAGCAGAATTTTTAAGAGTACAGAATTTGGTTTGATCTAAGTTAAAATAACATAATAGATATTCATCATAGTTTCAGTTACTAGGCACCCAAACATCTTTCCTGTTTTTGTAAGATCTGTCTAGACTTTCTCATATAAATTAGGTCAGTTCTAAGAAGAAAAAGTATGAGCTCTTAATTACACCAAATCAGCCAGCACAGATCAGGAAGTAATTAGACAAATGGCATCATGGAGTCATTCTAATTTTAGGGAAATTCTTGGATCAATCGGAGTAGCACCCTGCTTCCCACAACGTGACTTCAAGGGCATAAAAAAGTTCCTTTCTTCCACTCTGTCACAGCTATGACCTGAGCAGCATGCAGCCTAGCCTTAGTCAATTAGATACTTGAACCCAGGATAATTCTGAGCAATTTTTAGAATACAGATCCAGAACCAAGGGTGATCAATGGTAGAAGGCTAGGTTCTAGGAGAAGGTAATACATGAAAAACATTGATATGGATGTGACTACAAGCAGAAGCTCATTTAATGATAGCTGTTTGTTAATACAAAACTGTTTCCTTGATTTTTAATTGGTTTTATGTATATTTCTCTAATATTTTAGAATTTACAGTAGTAAATATAATTGGCCTAAAACAGCAACAAAAAACCTCCATGACATCTCTCCTTTAACTGAAAATCTTTTGATGAACTTACTGATGTTACAAGTTTAGCTATAAAATGTTTTAGACTGTTTTAACTTCAGCAGTGCTTCAGACGATGACCCTCCTTGTTATCTCTGAAAATGTACTTGCTAGGGGTGGGCATTTGGCACAGAGTGGTCAAGATGCAACTTGGAATGTTGGCATCCCATATCAGAAGGCCTAGTTTAAGTCCTGCCTCTGTTTCTGGTTCTAGCTTCTTGCTAATATGCACTCTGGGAGGCAGCAGGTGGTGGCTCAAGCAGCTGGGTCACTGCCACCCACGCGCGAGATCCAAATTGAGTTCCTAGCTCCCAGCTGCATCCTAGTTTAGCCCTGGCTGTGGCAAGCTTTTGGAGATGAAATCAGCTGATAAGATCTCTCTCTGCCTGCCTCTGTTTATCAATAAAAATAATGAGAAATAAAATGACCTTGTTAAAGTTTTGCTACTTTGCTGCTATTCAAAGGAAAATTATTTGCACACATCAGTTTCTTAGGGCTAAAATATTTCTTATGACCTCATATTAATCACTTATTAAATAAATTTAGATTATGTGGCTAAGGGATTTTCTTGAACAACTTTCTACTGAATGAAATGTCAGAGATAGCTAGCGGTAACTTTTATGTTAGGTTTGTGCACAATGGAATGTTCTACTTGGGTTACACTGCTTTAAAGATTATGGTCAACAAACAAACAAAATATCATTGACCTGTGGGATAGGACTTCCTTTACCTGATTCCAGTGGACTGATTATCCTAACTGGTTTAAGAAACATTTCCATGCATTTCTAGGGGCTCTAAAGCCCCTAGTTGTTGTTTTCCTGTCTTTTCTTGAGACTTAGGAAATATTCCAGGGGAAGGGCTGTCATTCCACCATGCTGAAATAAACATTAGCAAATCACTTCATTTACAAAAGCCTCTGCAAACTTGATGGAAAGGAAAAGCACATACATTTCTCATGCAATTCCATTGATAACTCAATGTAACTTTTGAGTAAATTTCCATGGAAATAAATACAATGTAAAACAGTGAAGGTTAGGATAATTTCTGTTGAAGGTTTTTGTATCCTGAAGAAAAGAGCCAGATGTCAATTCCTATAAGATTTGCACTTTTGGTCATTTTTTTCTAGTCTTCCAGGATTCATTTTAGGGTTTTGGCAACTTTCTAACAACTCTTGGAAACATAAAGAGTTTATTTTGTCCCTTTATAGGAGAGCTTAACCTCTCATCAGCAAGCGGCTTACTGCGAAACAATGGCGACAATAATAGCACTCATCAAAGAGCTTATTTTTTCCAAAGGCCTGACTACTGTCCTAGAATAGTAGTTAATCCATTTATTCCCTCCACTGGATTCCTCTCTTCATCTGTCTCCGCAACCAGTCGGCACAGATGATTGTTTCTTTTTTTACTGCAGCAGAAACAAAGGAAAACGTATTTGAAATTCTCGGTATGTCCTTCTATCTCCCTTCTCATAAAGAAGGACTTTAAATAAATTGGGAGACGCACATGGAGTTCCAGCACCTGGTGTTAGTCTGAACCAGACCTGACTGTTGTGGCCACTGGAGAGAGAACCTGTGGATGAAAGACCTCTCTCTCTCTCTCTCTCTCTCCTGCCCCCTTCTGTCACTCTGCTCATCACATGATTTCTTTTAAGCCTTTTTTTATAAAACAAAAGGATAGTACTTTTTGGGTAGCTGTATTTGTTGGAAATGGTGAAGAGAACATATCAATGTGTATCTTAGGATGGATCACATGTGGTACACTTAACAATGAGAAAAACTGGAAAAAAGCATCTATACATGCTTTGGATGAGAAGAAAGGCATTAAAGAAAAGGACGCGGACTTGAATTCACAATTATCTCAAAACAAAGTGTGCACACTGAAGAAGATTCCTGTAAAACGAGGCGAAAGTGCTCAGCACTGGCCGGTGTCTTAACCGGGAAATAGACACGCTGGAAGGCCTTCTGTGACTGAGAACTCGGAACAGGACACTCCTCGGACCCTGTTCAACCGGACTGAAGAACTCAGAGGCGGTTTGTCTGCTGGGGGAGAATTTGTGTGGACAGAAAACGAAAGGGAGATGTCTGGAGTTCCGTTCCCTAGCAGCAGAGCCTGAGACTGCGGGAAGTGATTTCTGGAGGGAGAACCGTGCACCTGACTCCTAGGAGGGCCTGAGGGAAGCGCTGTAGCGGGGGAGCTGCTTCCCTTCAGCCTGGTCCCCCGGGAGCCCTGGAGCTTGTGTGCTGTCACAGACTTTTGTCCCCTTGTGGCCAAGAGAATCAGTCTTTGATGGACTCAGCTTGAGGAGCGGAGGGAGTGGGACCCTGGACGTGGCAGCTCCTACGTGCAGAGGGAGGATTTCAGCGGGATGTCTTGCTGGGAGTCCTGAGCAGTCAGCACTCCCTGGGAGGGTGGCTGACCTGAACTTACTGGTACGGGGGCACCACCCGGAACGCTTAGAGTTGTGAGTCAGCATCGTGCATCCGCGCTGAGACATCGCTGGCACGCTCAGGACAGGACAGAAAGACAAAAAGCACTGAAATATTTCCAAGTTTGAATTAGTTCACTCCAAATGAACCCTCCTCAGAGCATTGTGTTGGTTAAGAAAACAAAGGCCTGTCATTTAACCTCCTTTTACTTGGGTCTTCAGTTATAACTGAAATAAACCCTATCTGCTACACCCAACTTTCTTGTACATGTAGCTTTGAAAACATCTATTTAACAGAAACATAAAATATAAAAAAAAACACTAATCCTATTCAATGGATAGGGGCACCTGGTATGTAAAATACATTGTGCAGCTTCTCACTTCCCTCCCCATTAGGAAATTAGATTTTTTTTTTTATTCTGTAAAAATCCTTACACACCCAGCTTTAAATTTGAAGCTATCAAAAATATTAGTCCAATTTATCTAAGTCTTTGCTTTTGCCAGGCAGTATAGCTATCCTCTTGGCTACTTTTCTTACATAAAAAGTTGCACCATTTATCAACTGCAATTACTGACCACACACAGGAGCTCAAGACCCTGGATTTTCTGCTTGACTGCATCCTGAAGAGTTACTTTCCATTTTTTTTTTTTTTTTAATAATCTCTGTCATGGAAGAGACTTATCTTACAAACTTTCCTAATAGTGATAGGACAGCCTTCTACCAAAACACTGTCTTATTATACAACCTCATTGTTTTAAAGATCAATTTATTTATTTATTTGAAAGAATGACAGAGATGCGTGCGCGCACACACAGACACACACACACACACAAGAAGAGACAAAGAAATCTTCCATCCACTCGTTCACTCTCCAAATAGCCACAACAGCCAGATCTGGGCCAGGCCAAAGCGCCGTCTAGGTCTCCCATGTGGGTGGCAGCTGCCCAGGCACTTGGTCCTTTCTCCCCATTGCTTTCCCTGGTGTGTTATCAGGAAGCTGGATTGGAAGCAGAGTAGCTGGCTGGGACTTGAATCAGCCTATGCTGTAAGTGTAGCTTAAGCTGCTGCAACACAACACTGGCCCCTTGTTACATATTTTAACACATGTTCTGGTGAAATAGTTCAACTCTCATAAGCAAATGTCAGGATTACAAACAGTTCAGCTGTCAGGTAAGGCATTTATCCTAGGGGACAGTATTCTATTCCCCTGTTGAGGGTATCTCCTTTGAGTTTGAAAAGTTGGTTTCCACCCATCCTTTTTTCTTCTCCCCTTCCCCTTCATGAATAATGAAATATGCTCCTGGAAAGACTAGGAAAGGGATTCAGCACGCATCACATCTCACATCTCCTGTGTTAGTCTTTTTTGTTCCTCCTGCAAATATCAATTAAACTTACCTCCTCTCATGGGGAATTGAAAGGTGGGAAGCTTGCAGGTTAGTTTTAGATGGCAGGTATAACAAAGCACCACCAAACGGGTGACTTAAAACAACAGCAATGTCTTGCTTTATAATTTTGAAGGATACAAATCTGAAACCAAGTTGTTGGCAGGGCAATGGTCCCTCTAGACAGAGGTTGGGATTATCTGGCCCGTGGGCCATATGAGACTCGTGAAATCATGCAGTCTGACACTGCCAAGGCAACTGCTGGTGGAACTCAAAATTCAACCAATCTATAGCAGGCTAATTTTTAAGTTGATAATTTTGCATGGCTCACGAATGATATTATAAATATTCAAATGGCCCTTGGCAGAAAAAAAAAAAAAAAAGCTTTCCACCTCTGCTCTAAAACCTGTGGAGAAGAATTCTTTCTTTCCTTTTCCAAGCTTCTAATGAAAGTCATTGATGGACATTTAAAGTTCCGAGGCTTGTGGTTGATTCACTCCAATCTCTGCCTCTCACCACAGGGTGGTTTCCCTCTGTGTCTATGTCTTCACATGTCATTCTCTTCTGTCACTCTCTTCTTACAAGGTCATCATTTCAAATAGGATTAAAGTCCTATCCTACTCCACTTGACCTCATGTTAACTAATAGCATCTTCAATGACCCTATCTCTAAGTAAGCCCACATTCCAAGGTGTCTCAGGTTAGAACTTTAGCACTTGTTTTGGTAGGATACAATTCAATTTATAGCAAATAGAAAGTTTAAGTTGGGCTCTCCAGTCATTTGTTTATTTTTATTTTTATTTATTTTTTTGACAGGCAGAGTGGACAGTGAGAGAGAGAGACAGAGACAAAGGTCTTCCTTTTCCGTTGGTTCACCCCCCGATGGCCGCAGCAGCTGGCGCACCGCGCTGGTCCAAAGCCAGGAGCCAAGTGCTTCTCCTGGTCTCCCATGTGGGTGCAGGGCCCAAGCACTTGGGCCATCCTCCACTGCACTCCCGGGCCACAGCAGGGAGCTGGACTGGAAGAGGAGCAACCGGGACAGAATCCGGCGCCCCAACTGGGACTAGAACCCAGGGTGCTGGTGCCGCAGGCAGAGGATTAGCCTATTGAGCCGTGGCACCGGCCTTTTCCAGTCATTTATTTAGCAATAAAATTTATTTTTATCACTATCATACCTATGTATGTTTCTCAATTGTTTATTAGTGAATGAAAGAATATAATTCACACATCAGTAGGAACTCCAAAACACGCCCAGATGATATGTTTCATAGTCACTGCTATAGAATTTTCCCATAAATAGTATAACTTGTTCTCTTATCTGCCTGAATCATTTGATAATTCTGCAAATTCATCATTCTCCCTCAGCCACTTTGTCCACTCCCTACTCATGTCCTCCAGCAACTGCATATTTTTTCATGAATTGAACTATTTGTTTCATTTCTCTTCACCTAATGAAATCCTACTCATTCTCCACACTCCAGGTTAAGTGTTTCTTATTCAGTAAAGCCTATCACAAAAGTTTGATCAGATTCCTTTCTTCAGTATGCTCACACATACGGTTTCTTCCTTGAAGAACTATATTAGCAGTCTGACATTGGAAATTAGAACCATCAACTAACTTCTATTTCTCACTCTAGCCTTCAAAGTTTGTAAGGGATCAGTTTGTTTTTGTTCACTGTATTAGTACTAGAGATAAGCAAAATTCTTGATAGGCCCCAAATAAATATTTGTTGAATATGTAAATGAATATTGTTTTGTTAAAATATTTTTGCATGATTTATGTAAGTGAATCTTTGAAATCTGCCTTAAATGCATTTTGGATGATGTAGAAGTTTTTTGATTTATTTTCTTTTTCTGGGATCAAGATGATGGTTATTATCACGTTCTGAAATTTAGTCAAACAACTGGATATAATTCCATGATTCTTGAAAAAGCATACTCAAGATGTCACTTAAGGTTGATCTTTCTCTTGGTATTTCTAAAAATGTGTGCTTTATCTGTGCAAGTGGTTCGAGTTTTTAATAAAATGTAGGCATAATACAAAAAGTCTCCCTTTAACAGTTTCAATGGAGAATTCATTTTACATTTTAGTTGATTAAGCCAGAAAAGTAGCAGCATTTTCTCTTTTCTGCATTATATGAAAATTATGTTCTTGCAAATGTAAATCCCATAAAACAAAGTTTTATTTATTACTTTATCTCAAACATCTCTTAGTAGATACTAAATAGTTTTTTTTTAATTAACATGAACACATGAACTATAGAAACCAGCAGTTCACTATATGTTGGTAGTAGCTATTCTGAAATCCCAAGAAGGATTACGTTTGGCCAATTTAACCCCATTTTAGCGAGTGCAAATAGCACATAGTCTAATATTCTTCTAGTTCACTCTTAGAAAATCCTCTTAAATGTCTAGGAAAATAGCAGTGATATGTTTTCAAATATTCTGTATTGACTGAATGAATAGACGATAGTGGTATCAATTGCTACCTTGGTTATATTCAATCCAAGATCCGTTTTTTCTGAATCTGTCATTAAGTTTCTATTTCACCTGAACATTAGACTGCCATAGACCTGAAAAGGAATGGTATTCAAAACTATTACTATTGATCTGGAATGGAGGCCCAGTATTTAAAAGTAAACTATCAAAAAAAGTGAAATCATTTCAGTATTCATTTCATATGAATGGGTAGATTTCCTCCAGCTAGTTCGCAATTTGGCATTCATCCTGTGGGGATATACCCAAGTGCCCCAACTCTAAATGTGGCCATTTACATTATTAATAAAGGTCATTGAATCTAACCTGTGCCCTTGTGGGACTGATGAACCTCAGAGGGGTTTGCTTATCTCGTTTATAAATGTCAATAAGATGTTAAATTTTTGCACTCACTTGTATCAAAGTGAGCATAAATGATCTTTTTCAAATGGTATTTGGAATGAGTTTTTTATTTCCCTTGAGAAGAGTTAGCTGTTAAGAAATAAGTACTTTAATGTCAGTTCATGAGACACTAGCAAGTCACCTAACCTTTCAAAATTTCTCTGCCTCTTATATCCCCATATTTATGATATTTGACAATGCTGACCAGCTTCTCACAGCAATATAGGGAATTGTTAATTGGTGTGATTCACATAGATTCTATGACTGGGCTACCAGCCTCCAGTTTCTCATACCAGAGAAATATCCCCAAATTCAGGTTCTACAAATACTTAATATAGCCTTTCTCTGTGCCAAGTGCTAGACATAAAAAGTAAACACTATGCAAACCAGTCTATGGTTAAAGAGAAAAACAAAAGTAAACAAGCACTAAACATGTTCAATAATAGATGCATATATGAGTTGTTAAGGGCAGGGAAGTTAAAGGCAGAGCCTCTAATATTTCATGGATTCCGGGCATTATATGTAGCAGGATAAATTCTATAAAGAGAAAAAGGAGGAAATGAATTGTCAACAATCAACATGATTTCACGGTGGACCTATTGTGGACAAGAATGTTCGAAGAACAACTTATCTAAACCAAGTAGTTTGAAAAGTCTAAGAAATCTGAAAAATGAAATAATAACTAATAACTTAAACCACTTTACATGAAAGAATGGAATGATAAGATTTCTATTTTAGAAATTCACTCATTCTCAGATGATTCATAGATATATCCCCCCAAAAGGAAGAATTATGGGTAAATGGATTCTGAGAGAGCAGATAACTGACATTAGATAACAGTATGCAAAACACTGGGCAAACAATTATGAATAATATACACAATTCTACAATTAAAATTCAATCCATAGCCCTAAATTCCTATTTGAATTTTACAGCTCATGACTCTCCTGCCAGTAGTTTTACTTGAACTATTTTCTTGCTCCCACTTGGCTTTACCTATTTGCTTTGCTCATTCTAGTCTCTTAACTTGAACCAACCTTATCAAAAAATGAACCCGAGGATATGTAACAAGTGTAAGGTATTAAATACCTTAAGAAAGCTGTGTATAATATTCTGGAATTAAAGGAAGACATAAATTCTTCCTTTCATATATCCTCTGGGCCACTATAGGAGCAATGAGAAGGAAATTCAGAAAAGAGAAAAGATCAGATTAAGGGTGAAAGTTAGTCTAAATATCAATACTTGGATGGGGTTTAAATACTCAGCTTTGGGAGAGGAAATTTTCTTGATAGAATATAAGCAAAATGTGTAAGGAGGCAATAAAATTAGCACATGTTGCTAGAATATAGCTCCCAAGGGGTGTCCTGCTTCCTTTGAAATCTAGATGGAGGTGGTCCTACCTCCAGGGCTCTTGAAATCTGTATACTGGCAGAATTGCCATCATGTGAGTATTGTCACAGCTTACAGCTTGCACTCTCCAGAGCTGCAGCCCAAGTTGCATCTGGGGATATCTGAGCCCTAGGTGGATCAACCAATGAGTGCTGCACCAGAATTCACAAAGCCAAGTTCTGAGATGACCCTGGGCAGCAGGTCTGAAGAAGATTCCCTATGCCAGCCTTCTGAAACCATTCTACCCTCCTGGAGCTCTGGACCATGTATCACTGGAAACCTAATCTGAAGACCCCTGAAATGCCTTTGGGGTCTTTTGCCTACTGTTTTGCAATTAGCATCTGGCTGCCTTCTGTCTTCTCCCTTCGGCTCATCTCTTCTGTAACCTGTCACTCAGCCACACTCTTGGCATTCTTTGATAAGCACATATTTCCGTTCTTTATATATAGTCTGGATATAAATTTCCCAGATGTTTATGTTTGACTGCCTTGTTAATTACAAATTATTATCAATGAACACAAGGCAAGCTTATTTAACACAAATGGGCCCAGGACCTCATCAGAATGACTTTTACTGTCCATAATCCAATCAGCACTCTGGACACAACCATGCAAGTAATAATTAAGTTCCAGACTTTCTTTATTCTTTTTTTCTTCTGCTATCACACCAAAATGACCATTAGTGATCTGCTCGTGACATTCTTGGTGTTTCCTAGCGTGTTCCTTCAAATCCTTCTAACACCTGGCTATGTTGCAGTTCCAAAGCTGCTTTTACATTTCCAGGTATCTTTATAGCAACACGTTAATCTGATACTAATTTTCTTTATTCATTTTCTGTTTTCATAACAGAAAACTTGATACAAATGACTTTTAAAGAAATGAAATTTATTTAGCTCACAGTCCTGGAGGCAGGGATGTTCAAGACCAGGTGGCCATATCTGCTTGACTTTAGTAAAGTCCACATGCAGCTCCATGCATGACTTAAAGTGAAAGGGGAAGTGGGTACCTACGTTAGAGAGAAGGGAGTCAAAGGAACTGACCCACTTTATAATAACCCATTCTTGCAAGAGCTAATTCACATCCATGAGAACTAATGCAGTCTCATGAGAAATGTTCCATCTCTCAGCATCACTACAATGGTAATCAATTTCAACATGAATTTTAGGGGAGGACAATTGACATTCAAATCATAGCAAATAGGATAACAGAGAACCTTGAATATAAGCCAAGCTAAGGATATTGGGATTCAGTTCTTGATCAGGCAAATCTTAGAAATTATAGGTTTCTGGCATCTTTTTCCTATTCCTATCTACTCTCAAATCAGGTATTCATCCAGCCCCTCAGATTCCCAGGTTATTGGTTCCCTTGTACTTCAAAACCTTAAGTTTTGGTACACAATTGGTATGTTAGTTAAGATCCTCCAGAGAAACAGTACCAATGGGATATATGAAGGGACTTTAACTTTATGAAAAAGTTAAATTAAAAATGTGATTTAATTTTAGTACAGATTCCTGATGCAAATTTTTGGTCATGATACGTGGAAAATGTGTGTTATGGAAAAACTATATGTAGATTTCAAAAAAACTTGCTTGCACCAAAATAAACCCATACTTAGAAAAATTATTTATTTGAAAGTCAGCATGGGGGAGAGAGAGAGATCTATCTGCTAGTTCACTGCTGAAATGGCCACAACAGTCAGGTCTGGGCCATGCTGAAGCCAGGAGCCTGGAACAGCATCTGGATCTCCCACACAGTTGGCAGGACCCAAGTCCTGGAGTCATCTTTTGAGGCTCATTAGTCAGAAGTAGACCCATACTTCTGGTTCTACTTCAATAAACTTTTTGAAGTAACCTGCATAGAGATTCCTGAGGGAATTTATTATGAGAGTTGGCTCACTTCATTATGGAGGCCCAGAAGTCCCATACTTCACAGTCTTCAAAGAACAAAAAGAACAGGAGTATAATTCATTCTGAATCTATTCATGCTAGTCTCCTTAGCCAAGGGTTACTCCACCACACCATTGCTTTTCTCTCCTGGTAGTGTGCTTTCATTCCCTTCCACATGGCTCGGCTGAACACTGTCCAAAATTTTCCACTGTCCCATTTTTAATTAAAAGTCTCTCTTTAAATTATTTTCTCCCTCTTGTTTCACTATAAGCAGTCAAAGGTAGCCATGTGGCTGCTGAATGTGTTGAAATCTCCTCCACTAGACAAATCATCATTTTTAGTTTTCATCTTAAGTCTTGGACACATGTATCTTACGTTCTTTGCCGCAGTGTAACAAGGGCAACTTTTAGTCCAGTTTTGAATAAAGTCCTTATTTGCATCTGTGACCTCAGCATTATAACATTTATCATCCACATTTTTAAAACATTGATTTTGTTTATTTGAAATAAAAAGTTACAGAGGCAGAGTTACAGAGACAGAAATAAAGATAGAGATCTTTCATCTGCTGGTTTACTCCCCAAATGGCCACAACATCTGGAGCTAGGCCATGCCAAAGCCAGGAGCCAGAATCTTAATCCAAGTCTCCCGCGTGGGTTCAGGGACCTGAAACTTGGGCCATCTTCCACTGCTTTCCCAGGCGCATTAGCAGGAAACTGGATAACTGGAGCAGCCAGGACTAAAACGGGTACCCATAAGGGATGCCATCACTGCAGGTGACAGCTTAATCCATTACACCACAATGCCAGCCCTGTATCGTCCACATTTCTAACAGCATCTGGTCATGACAACCTAACCAATCTCTAAGATAGTCTAGCTCTTCCCTGATCTTTTCTTCTGAGTCACAAAGATGATCCAGAACAGTCTGCCTATAGTATTCTAAACATTTTATCTGCTATTGCGAATTCTTCCCACCTCTGCCATAACTTCAGTTTCCAAAGCCTGCTCTTGTGTAGTCAGAGTAACACTTCCCTCCTTGTTGCAGATTTTCTGTATTAGTCAGCTTTTCATTAGTATAATGAAATACCAGAGGAAAACCACTTTATATGTGGCTTAGCCTTTGATAATGGCCTTCCTGCTGGCAGATCAGGAGGTAGCACAGGGAATGCAAGAGATAGGGAATGGGCATGTCTAGCTCTCTATCAGTAGGTTCTCTCCCCCTTCTCCTCCCCCTCCCCCTCCGAAAACCATCAGGACCCAACCGTAGGGGCTCTATTCTAATGTTCTTCTCTATAATCACAATATTACATTAAGTTTCTGCCGTGACAAACCCATGCATCCAATATGGGATGGGAGGCTCTCAAGTGTTGTCTTAACTAGTAGGCCAGACACTTGCCCCATGGGTTTCCCACGTGCTTAGTTTAGTTTTTATGGTGGTGGTGTTTATTTAAGCAGTTATATTCTTTAATTGTTTTAGTTTTAATTTTACTCTTAAATAGTTGTATATAAATTGAGAAATAGTTATGTCAGGAACATTATATACTGGCAAAATACATACAAATTTGGTGTTTTCAAAACAGTAGATATTGAGATGATTCCCTTTGCTTTGTTTTGTTTTGTCTTGTTTCCTCCCAGGCAGGAACTGGCTGTGTTGAAATC
The DNA here is from genome assembly GCF_964237555.1 of Oryctolagus cuniculus. Lineage (NCBI taxonomy): Eukaryota > Metazoa > Chordata > Mammalia > Lagomorpha > Leporidae > Oryctolagus > Oryctolagus cuniculus. The sequence continues at coordinate 29,280,100 of NC_091443.1, read as the reverse complement.
ATAACCCTCAGTGTGATACAAATAGCACCCTTAGGTTGAAGGCCCCTGAGGACTGCCTTCCCCTTCTACCATGGGAAGGAGAAAGTAAGAAATGGCCAGTCATGAATAAGGCTCTTTTAAACACTGAATCTTCTGGCAAACCCAGGACCTTTGACCTCTAAGACAATGAGAAATTTCTTTTGTTTATAAGTCATCCAGCTTATTATAAATTTGGTATAGCAATCCAAATGCACTAAGATGCTTACCCATTTTCCAAGCCATTTTACCATTATCAGATGAAGGATTATTCTGCACTTTTTTATCTTCAGAAAGCAATTTATGTAAGGCAAATGGTTTCCTTATAAAAAGCACTTTTACAATATTTACTTTTATGTAAACATTATAACAAAAATATTTTGGATCCTCCACTAAATTAAGTGAACCATACATTATGTATCTCTTCTTCAATAACTTCACCATCTGTGCTTAGATTTGGCCCTTTGAAGGCATTTACAATTATCTGCTTGAGTTTATTTTCTATCTTCATATCCATGTCTGATATCCATTGGATATCAGATCTATCTTTCATTATAGATAAATAAAATATTGATTGATAGAGTCTTTACAGTACTACAACATTCACTCTGACAAATAAGGTCAATAAGCAACAAGAATTGCAGTGATGAAAAGTGGGAAGTCATACATACAAAAGCATCTTTTTTTTCAAAATCTTTTAAGGGACTGGCATAGTGGCCTAGTAAGTTAAGCCCATGCATTACAATGCCAGCGTCCCATATGAGCACAGATTTGAGTTCTGGCTGCTTTACTTTTTTATTTTTTTAAGATTTATTTATTTATTTGAAAGGCAGAGTTACAGAGAGGCAGAAACAAAGAGGGAGGAGACAGAGAAAGAGAGAGAGAGAGAGAGAGAGAGAGAGAATAGGTCGGTCAGTCGGTTGGTCGGTCAGTCTTGCATCTATTGGTCCACTCCCCAGATGGCCACAATGGTCAGAGCTGCACCAATCTGAGGCCAGGAGCCAGGAGCCAGGAGCTTCTTCCTGGTCTTCCACATGAGTGCAGTGGCCCAAGGACTTGAGCTATCTTCTACTGCTTTCCCAGGCCATCACAGAGAGCTAGATCAGAAGTAGAGTAGCCAGGACTCAAACTGGCGCCCATATGGGATGCCAGTGCTACAGGCAGCAGCTTTAACCACAGTGCCAGCCCAGGGATGCTTTACTTCTGATCCAATTCCTAGCTAATGCACTTGGGAAGGTAGCAGATCATGATGCAAGTACTTGAGCCCCTGCACTCACGTGTGAGACCTCAATGGACTTCTGGCCTCACCCAGTTCTAATCTTTGTGGCCATATGTGGAATGAACTTGAAAATTGAAGATATCTGCGTTTCTTTCTATAACTGTCTTTAAATTAAAATAAATAAATCTTTTTTAAGAGTGCTGTGATATCTTTTACATTCCTCTAGAACTGGAAAAGATCTGAGCAATTTTTATCAGTAACAGATACTACAAATTAAATCCTACAGCAACAAAATTCTGGTTTTTTTCCTCCTAATTGTTGATAAATTATTTGAAAAGTGGACCATCATTAAGATTTATACCTAGAAACCTTGAATATATATAGTATTGCTTTTGTAAATAGATTTTGACCTAAAATACTTTAAAATTATATTTAGAAATATGTGCTAATGTAGTACTTCAAAAGTATCTCTTCCAGAAAATTATATACCAATTCAAACCATTACTGCTTAGAATTACTTGAGTTTATCTACAAAGGGATAAGCGATACATGAATTAATGTGAGAATGGTTTATAACAAGCATTGATTCTGATTTCCTCAGTAACTAAGGGAGTGTGTATATATGAATTACACCAACTATGTACAAGTTACATTAGTGTGCCAGTGATCTGTGGTCATCTCAGAAGTGAATATTTTGCACGGAATTCTTGTGACAATATTTCCAAATGATTTTCCTTTACAGTAACAGTATTTTAATTAATCTAGAGTTAAGAAATAAAGCTGAATATAGTCATCAATCCTAGAAAATTCATTAGCAGACTGTTCATGCATTTATCAGGAGCAGTAATTATTTGGGAGCAGTCATTTCAAAATTTGTGTTTACAGAAAGGCAGCAACCGAATAACTTTAATGCGTGGACATGAAGCAAATGCCAAAATGACATTTGTAAATAATTACACCAATGCAAGCCTGCATGTGCAAATTGTAATTTACTCTCTAGAAGAGTCTTCCTAACAGTGCTAGAAATGTTAATATTTATAGACTAATCCTTTCAATAAGGTCACTGACGTGGCATGTCATTGTAGATAGCAGGATGTGTGGGGCTTATTAGCTAATTTATACCCATTTATTCAACCAATAAATTCCTATCAAGACAACAAATTTCTTAATTAAGTACATAAAGTACCCACAGTACACATTTTTAACAGTAGAAACTTAAAAACATTCAGAAATTCACTTTTCAAAATTCTTTCTGCCTTTATAAAGGTATAACTGACATGTCAAGCTACATATATTTATAATGCATAGAATGATGTTTTGATAAGTATATACATGGTGGAATGATTAAATTAATCTGATTAATATGCCCATCACCCTGTATAGCTATTTCACTTTTTGTGGAGAGAACATTTAGTATCTACTTTCCTAGAAATTTTCTTTTTTTTAAACCTTTTATTTAAGGTATACAAACTTCATGCATTTCATATATACAAATTTAGAAACATAGTGAGTCTTCCCACCCTGACTTCCCTCCTGCCTGAACTCTCACCCTTCTTCCTTCTCCTTCTCCTATCCCCCTTCTTATTGTTTACAAAGATCTATCTTAAGGTAACTTTATACTCATAAGATTAACCCTAAACTAAGTAAAGAGTTCAAAAAATAGTATGAAGAAAAAAATACTGTCTTCAACAGTCAAGACGAGGACTGTTCAAAATCATCACATCCCAAAAGGTGAATTTCACTTTTATATATTGCCTTTCCATACTCTATCAGTTACCACAGATCAGGTAAAACATATTGTATTTGACTTCTAGGGACTTTCTTATTTTACTAAGTATAATGGCTTCTAATTGCATCCACTTTGTTGCGAGCAACAAGATTTTTTTTTTTTTTTTTTTTTTTTTTACCGCTGTGTAGTATACCTTTAGCTAATCTTCAGCTTCAGCTGATGGACATCTGGGCTGATTCCATATTTTAGCTATTATGAATTGGGCTGCAATGAACTTGGGGATACAGATCACCCTTTCATATGATGATTTCTTTTCATTTGGGTGAATTCCTAGGGAGTAGCATGGCTGGGTCATACAGTAGGTCTATATTCAGATTTCTGATTAATCTCCATACTGTCTTCTGCAGTAGCTGTACCAGTTTACATTTCCACCAACCATGGATTAGGGAAACCTTTTCCCCCACATCCTTGCCAGCATTTGTTGTTTGTTGATTTCTGTATGAAAGCCATTCTAACTTGAAAGAGATGAAACCTCATTGTGGTTTTTGTATGCATTTCCCTGATGGCTAGTTAGTCTGCACATTTTTTCTTTTTTTTTTTCTTTTTTTTTTCTTTTTTGACAGGCAGAATGGACAGTGAGAGAGAGAGAGACAGAGAGAAAGGTCTTCCTTTGCCGTTGGTTCACCCTCCAATGGCCGCCGCGGCCGGCGCGCTGTGGCCGGCACACCGTGCTGATCCGATGGCAGGAGCCAGGAGCCAGGTGCTTTTCCTGGTCTCCCATGGGGTGCAGGGCCCAAGCACCTGGGCCATCCTCCACTGCACTCCCTGGCCACAGCAGAGGGCTGGCCTGGAAGAGGGGCAACTGGGACAGAATCCGGCGCCCCGACTGGGACTAGAACCCAGTGTGCTGGCGCCGCTAGGCGGAGGATTAGCCTAGTGAGCCGCGGCGCCGGCCTTAGTCTGCACATTTTTTCATGTGTCTATTGGCCATTTGAATTTCCTTTCGTGAAAAATGGCTGTACAAATCCTTTGCCCATTTCTTAACCAGACTGTTTTGTTGTGAATTTCTTAAGCTTTTTATAAATTCTGGATATTAATCCTTTATCACTTACACAGTTTGCAAATATTTTCTCCTATTCTGTCAGTTGCCTCTTCAATTTGCTGAATGTTTGTTTTGCAGTGCAGAAGCTTCTCAATTTCATATAATCCCATTTATTGATGTTGGCTTTGATTGCCTGAGCTTCTAAGGTCTTTTTCTAGAAGTCTTTACCTATGCCAATGTCTTGCATAGTTTTCCCAGTGTTTTTTAATAATTTGATGGCATTGGGTAACAGATTTAGGTCTTTAATCCATTCTGAGTGGATTTTTGTGTAAGGTCTTAGGTGTGGGTCTTGCTTCTTACTTCCAGTTTCCCCAGCACCATTTGTTGAAGAGACTTTCCTTGTTCCAGGGATTGATTTTAGCTCCTTTGTCAAAGATAAGTTGGTTGTAGATGAATGGATTAGTTTCTGGAGTCTGTCTTTTCTATTTCTTTCTTTAATATTTTGTAATTCTCATCATAGAGATCTTTGGCATCCTTGGTTAAATTTATTCCAATGTACTTATTTTGTAGTTATTGTGAATGGAATTTATCTCAGAAATTCCATCTCAGCCATGGCATTGTATGGGTATATAAAGGCTATTAATTTTGTGTGTTAATTTTATATTAAGCCAGTTTACCAAACTCTTTTATGAGTTCCAACAGTCTGTTAGTGGAGTCTTTTGGATCCCCTATATGTAGAATCATGTCATCTGCAAATATAGTTTGACTTTCTCCTTTCCAATTTGTATCCATTTGATTTCTTATTTTTGCCTAATGGCTCTGGCCAAATCTTCTAAGACTATATTGAATAATAATGGTGATGGTGGGCATCCTTATCTGGTTAGATCTTAGTGGAAAGCTTCTGGCTTTTCCCCATTCAATAGGATGCTGACTGTGGGTTTGTCATGAACTGTTTTGATTGTGTTGAGCAATATCTCTTTTATATTCAATTTGCTTAATGTTTTCTTCATGAAAGTATATTGTATTTTATCAAATGCTTTCTCTTCCTCTGTGGAGGTAATCATATGGATTTTGTTCTTCAGTTTGTTAATGTGATATGTCACATTTATTGATTTATGAATGTTGAAACATCTCTGCATACCAGGGATAAATTCCATTTGGTCCTGGTGATTGATCTTTCTGATATGTTGTTGAATTTGGTTGCTTAGTGTTTTGTTGAGGATTTTTGCATTTATGTTCTTCAGGGAAATTTGTCTATAGTTCACTTTCTCTGTTGTACCTTTCTTTGTTTTAGGTATCAAGGTGATGGAGGCTTCATAGAAGGAGTTTGAGAGGATTCTCTCCCTCTCAATTGTTTTGAATACCTTGAGAAGAATGGGAATTAATTCTTCTTTAAATGTTTGATAGAATTCAGTAGTGAAGCCATCCTGGTATGGGTTTTTCTTTGTTGGAAGGGTGTTTGTTACTGATTCAATTTCCATCTTGGTTATTTGTCTGTTTTGGTTTCTGTGTCTTTATGGCTCAATTTAGGTCGGTTGTATGTGTGCAGAAATCTATTCATTTCTACTAGGTTTCCTGATTTGTCAGCATGCATCTCTTTGTAGTAATTCCTGACGATTATTTTTATTTCTGTGGTAACTACTGTTACATTTCCTTTTTCACCTCTGATTTTACTTTTTGGTCATCTCCCTCTTTTGTTGGTTAGTTGGGCCAATGCGGTATCAATTTTGTTTATTTAAAAAAAACCAGCTTTTTGTTTCACTGATCTTTTGTATTTTTGGTTGGTTTCAATTTTGTTTATTCTCTAATTTTAATTAGTTCTTGCATCCTACTAATTTTGGGTTTGGCTGGTTGTTTTTCTAGGTCCTTGAGATGCACTGATAGCTCACTTATTTGGTACCTTTCTAATCCCTTGATGTAGGCACCAATTGCAATAAACTTCCATCCTAACACTGCTTTTGCTGTATCCGATAGTTTTTTTTTTTTTTTTCAGGCAGAGTGGACAGTGAGAGAGAAACAGAGAGAAAGGTCTTCCTTTGCCGTTGGTTCACCCTCCAATGGCCACCGTGGCCAGCGCGCTGCACTGATCTGAAGGCAGGAGCCAGGTACTTATCCTGGTCTCCCATAGGGTGCAGGGCCCAAGCACTTGGGCCATCCTCCACTGTACTCCCTGGCCACAGCAGAGAGCTGGCCTGGAAGAGGGGCAACCAGGACAGAATCCGGCGCCCCGACCGGCACTAGAACCTGGTGTGCCAGTGCCGCAAGGCGGAGGATTAGCCTAGTGAGCCGCGGTGCCGGCATATCCCATAGGTTTTGATATGTAGTATTCTCATCTTCCTTCATTGCAGAAATTTTTTTTATTTCCCTTTTGATTTCTTCTGTGACCCACTGTTCATTCACAAGCATGTTGTTTAGTCTCCTTGTGTTTGCATATGTTTAGTCTCCATGTGTTTGCATATGAGTTGATTTCCAGCTTCATTCCATTGCAGAGAAGATGCATGTTATGATTTCAATTTGTTTGCGTTTGTTGAGACTTGCTTTATTGCCTAGCATGTGGTTTATCCTGGAGAAAGTTTCATGAGAACAATGTGTATTCTGCAACTGTGGGATGAAAAGTTCTAGAGATAGCAGTTATGTCCACTTGGTCCATAGTATTAATTAGCTCTGCTGTTTCTTTATTGAATTTCTGTCTGATTGATTTGTCCATTGCTGAAAGTTGTGTGCTGAAGTCTCCCATTTCTATTGTATTGGAGTCTATGTCTCCCTATGGATTCATTAACATTCCTTTTAAATAGCCAGGCAACCTGTAATTTGGTGCATATACATTTATTTTAGTCACATCTTCCTGTTGAATTAATCCCTTAATCATTATGTAGTGCCCTTCTTTGTTTCTTTTATTAAATTTGTGCTAAAGTCTATTTTGTCTGATATTAAGATGACTACAATAGTTCTTTTTTGCTTTCGATTGGCATGTAATATCTTTTTCCATCCTTTCACTTGCATTCTGTGGGTATCTTTGTTATTGAGATGTGTTTCTTGTAGGCAACAAAAAGATGGGTCTTGTTTTTTAATCCACTCAGCCAACACGTATCTTTTAACTGAGAGTTTAAGCCATTTCTTTCAGGTTACTATTGGTAATGAGTTAGCCCTGCCGATATTTCCACAAATATTCCTATAGTTCACTTTTGATTTTCTTTGTACTTTTACTGGGAGATTTTCTGTCTTCACCTTCCTTTATAGTGATGACTGTGTTTCTTTGTTTCTGTGTGTAGTCATCTTTAAGCATCTTTTGTAAGCCTGAACAAGTGGTGACAAATTCTTTCAATTTTTGTTTGTTATGGAAGGTCTTTATTTCTCCTTCACTCCTAAATTAGAACTTTGCAAGGTACATAATCTGGGTTGACAGTTTTTTTCTTTCTCTTTAGACTTGGACTATGTCCTGCCATTCTTTCCTAGCCTATAGGGTTTCTGATGAGAAGTCAGCTGTGAGTCTAATTGGAGATCTCTGAAGTAATCTGGCATTTCTCTTGTGCATATTTCGGAATCTTTTCTTTACATTTTACTGTTGAAAGTTTGACTGCAATGTGTCATGGTGAAGATCTTTTCTGGTCATGTTTAATAGGAGTTCTCTGCGCTTCCTATATTTGGACATCCCTTTCTTTCTCCAAATAGGGGGAATTTTCTTTAATTATTTCACTAAATAGGCCTACCAACCCAACTAACCCATTCTCTCTTTCCACACCTTAAGGAACTCCTAAGACACATATTTTGGGTATTTGGTAGTATACCATTTATCTTTAAAACTTTTTAAATTTATCTAATTTTTTTCTTTCTTTTTTTTTTTTTTGGTCTGAAAATTTTCAACAATTTGTTTTCTAGTTTGGATATTCTTTCTTCCACCTCACCAAGTCTGTTGTTAAGGGTTTCCACCACATTTTTTTTTTTATTTATTGAATTCTTCATTTCTAATATTTCATTTTGATTTCTCTTTAAAATATCAGTGTCATGGGAAAAATTGTCATTCATGTCATGTATGGAGTTCTTTGGTTCAGGGATTTGCTTCTGATTGATTCTGTGTAATCCTATGATTAATCTTTTGAATTCTGTTTCACATATTTCCTCAATCTCTTGATTTTTGTATTCTAATACTGAAGTGTCTTTGTGTTCCTAGGGGAGGGAGTGGGGTCGCATTGTCTTCTTTATTCATGTTTCGTGATTTTTCTGTGTTTATTTTTAGGTATCTGTGGAGATAATTGTTGTTGTTGTTGTTGTTTTTCTTCCTGTCATGGCTGTTATCTTTGGACTATACCTATGTGGCTCAGTGGATTATCTGCTCTTTCAGGGAATACCCAGAAGCGTGTTCTGGGTGTGGCCAGGGAGTTCTCACCAGTGCTTGAGGGTTGGGCAAGTATCCAGGGTGACACCCCATTGGGCATGGTAGATCACCTCTTTTTTATCAGAAGGGAGAGTTTAATCAATTCTTTTTGCACAGTCACACCCTCACTTCAGCTTTTCTTAGGTGATCAGTGCCCACGTGGTAGCCCAAAGTGGGTGCAATACTCATTCACACTGCAGTAAGAAGCCCACAAAGGATCTGTGCAGTCCTTGGTATGAGCCTGGATCCCAGTGCCATGACCCACCCCAGGCAATCAGGAAGCTCTGAACATGTGGAGCCTCTCACAGTGAAAACCCAGCTATACCCTGTGCCCTCTTGTGCAGTCAGTGTTCCCAAAGTGTCTCATGCAAGGTTCCCACAGTCATGAGGTGCTGAGGATCCAAACTACCCCACTATTCTGTCCTGTGCAAAGAGAGGCAGAGACACTCCCAGAGCCAGCTGTCCATGGGTGCTCCATCTAGGCAGTTTGAGCCCCAGAGCCTGTGATGCATTGGAAGGCAGGGGCACTTCACTGTCCTACATAAGCACCTAGTCTACTGTTCATCCTCTTAGCCAGGCTCAGGCATCTCCTCTCAGCTGGTTTTGGACACACACCAATTATCACTGCAAATGCATAATAATTACACCAAACAATGCACACAAATTCTCATGTTAATGTGATATTAGTACAAAGAGAATAAATTCCTTGTAGTTCATTCTCTCTGTTTCTTTCTTTCATAGTTTCTTTTTAAATTTTTGAGATAACACTTTTACTTCAAACTATAGTCAAAGCTTAGTGCTCCACTAAATAGACTTCAACAAGTAAAAATTAAAAAATAATAGTTCACTGGGAATACATGCAAGGGCTATAAACAATAAAATGAAAAGTTGTCCATTTCATTCATATGCAGTAAATTTAAAATAGATCATAAAAACTATAGTAGCATATCATTCTCAACCATTGGACATTAAATGTTGATGAAATATCTATTCAGGCCGGTGCCATGGCTCACTAGGCTAATCCTCTGCCTTGCGGCATCAGCACACCGGGTTCTAGTCCCGGTCGGGGCGCCAGATTCTGTCCCGGTTGCCCCTCTTCCAGGCCAGCCCTCTGCTGTGGCCAGGGAGTGCAGTGGAGGATGGCCCAAGTCCTTGGGCCCTGCACCCCATGGGAGACCAGGAGAAGTACCTGGCTCCTGCCATCGGATCAGCGTGGTGCACCGGCCGTAGCACGCCAGCCACGGCGGCCATTGGAGGGTGAACCAACAGCAAAGGAAGACTTTTCTCTTTGTCTCTCTCTCTCTCACTGTCCACTCTGCCTGTCAAAAATAAAAATAAAAAAAGAAATATCTATTCAGTGTGAAGATATAACAATTATAAACACATATGTACTCAACAAAAGACCACCAAAATATATACAGCAAATATTTGTTGACATAAGGGAGAGATAGACTCTAATACAATAATAGTAGATGACTTCAGCAACACACTTGATCAATGGACAGATCATCTGGACAGAAAATCAATAAAGATACATCAGTGTGAGAGAAATGGATCCAACAGACATTTCCAGAGCATTTCACCCAATACCTCATCAGCACACAGAAAATTTTCTAGGATAGACCACATATTAGGTCACAAGTCACGTCTCAGTGAATTTAACAAGACTGACATCCCATGTGTCTTCTCAGACCACAAAGTAATAAAACTAGAAATCAACAGGAAGAACAACTGAATATTCACAAAAACATGGAAATTAAATGACATGCTACTGTATGACTGATAGATTACTGAGGAAATTAAAAAAATAAATTGAAAACATTTTTAGAATACATGAAAATGAAAACATAAGTGGGATACAGCCAAAGCAGTATTAAGAGGGAAGTTGATAGCATTAATTGCTTATGTTTAAAAAAGAAAAAGTCTCAAAGATGAAATGATACATCATGAAGACTTAGACAAGAACGAACCAAACCCCAAATTATCAGGATGCAAGAAATATAAGAATCTGAGTAGAAATAAATGAAATTGAAACTGAAAAATGCAAAATATCAATAAAACCAAAAGCTGTTTCTTTCCCAAGAAGCTTAATGAAATCGACAAACTGCTAGCCAGATTAACAGTCTAAAGTAGAACCAGCACTAATAAATCAAATTTGAGACGAAAAAGGGGACATTCTAACAAACACTGTTGAAATGCAAGCCTCATAAGAAGCTACTATGAAAAACATGTTAAGGAGCTGGAAAATATTAAAGAAATTGGTAAATTTGTAGATACATATAACCTAACATTAAATCAGGAAGATAAAGAAAAATCAATATAGACCAATAGTAAGCAATGAGACTGAAACAATTAAAATTGTCATCAAGGAGAAGTCCATGACCTGATAGCTTTTCTACTGAGTTTTACAATATATTGAAAGAGGAATTAACATCAATATTTTTCAAAATATTCCAAATATTGAACAGGATGGAACTCTGTCAAACTTTGTATGAGGCCAGCATCACTTTGATACCAAAGCCATACTAAAACACAACATAAAAACTACATACTGCATCTTGGTCTCAACAAAATACTAGCAAAGCAGTTCAAAACCGCATCAGAGAGAACATACATCACAATCAAGTGAGATTTATCCCAGAATTGCTAGGTGGTTCAACATACACAAATAAATGTCATAAAACATCAATAGAATGAAGGACAAAAACCATATGGTCGGATGGTGCCGTGGCTTACTAGGCCTATCCTCCACCTGCGGCACCGGCACCCCAGGTTCTAGTCCTGGTTGGGGCGCTGAGTACTAGTCCTGGTTGCTCCTCTTCCAGTCCAGCTCTCTGCTGTGGCCTGGGAGGGCAGTGGAGGATGGCCCAAGTGCTTGGGTCCCTGCACCCACGTGGGAGACCGAGAGAAAGCACCCAGCTCCTGGCTTCAATTCTGCGCAGCGCCAGCTGTGGCGGCCATTAGGGGAGTGAACCAACGGAAGGAAGACCTTTCTCTCTGTCTCTCTCTCTCACTGTCTATAACTCTCTCTGTCTCTCTCTCACTGTCTAACTCTGCCTGTCAAATATATATATATATATATGGTCCTCTAAATAAAAGTAGAGAAAATGTTTGGTAAGAGCCAACACCCCTTCATGATAAAACGCTCCACAAATTAGGTATAGAAGGAATATGCCTCAAAATTATAAAGGCTATATCTGACAAAACAATAGTCAATATTATACTGAATAAGGAAAAGCTGAAAACATGTCCCCTCAGAACTGGAATAAGACAAGGGTGTCCACTGTCACCACTCTTATTGAAAACAGTATTGGAAGTACTAACAAGAGCAATTCAGGAGGAGAAAGAAAGAAAAGGTGTCAGAAAAGTCAAAATATCCATGTTTGCAGATGACATGAGGTTGTACATGGAAATACTCAAGGTAATGATATGATACATTCTTGTAGTAAAATAGCATTGTTTAAACAACAAATGTTGGCGAGGATGTTGGGAAGAGGTCATCCTAATCTGCTGTTGGTGGGAATATAAACTGGTGCAGCCACTGTGGAAGACAGTATGAAGATTCTTCAAAAACCTGAAAATAGATCTGCATGACCCAGCTGTCCCTCTCCTGAGAATTTATCCAAAAGAAATGAAATCAGCATATCAAAGAGTTATCTGTGGCCCTCATGTTGATAGCAGGTCAATTCACAATAACGAAAACCTGGAATCAACCAACCCTGATGTTTATCAACTGATGACTGCATAAAGAAAATGTGGTATATATACACTATGGAATACCAGTAAGCCATAAAAAAGAATGAAATCCTGTCTCTTGCAACAAAATGTATGCAGCTGGAGACCATATGCTTAGTGAAATAAACCAGACCTAAAACCACAAATGTCATGTATTTTTCTAATTTGTGGTAGTTAATATTTAGAGTACAAAAAAGTAATGTATGTGAGTGAAATATACATCTTCAGATTTGATTAAGTTCAACATAATGGTTGTTGAATATTCGTTTATTTATTTGAAAGGCAGAGTAGATGATAGAAAGGGGAGAGAGACAGATCTTCCCACTGCTGGTTCACTCCCCAAAAGGCTGCCTGAGCCTGGCAGAAGCCAGTAACTCCATTCTGATCTCCCTTGTGGGTGGCAAAGGCCCAAAAATGCAGCCATCTTCTAATGTCTTCCCAGGCCATTAGCAGGAAGCTGGATCAGAACTACAGCAGCTGGGACTCAAACTGGCACTCCATTATGGATGCCGGTGTCATAGTTAGTGGTTTAACCTGCTGAGCCACAATGCTGGCCCCCACAACTTAATGCTTTGTATGTAGCTCATTGTGTTAGGCTCAATAGGCTAATCCTCCGCCTAGCGGCGCCAGCACACCGGGTTCTAGTCCCGGTCGGGGCGCCGGATTCTGTCCCGGTTGCCCCTCTTCCAGGCCAGCCCTCTGCTGTGGCCAGGGAGTGCAGTGGAGGATGGCCCAGGTGCTTGGGCCCTGCACCCCATGGGAGACCAGGAAAAGCACCTGGCTCCTGGCTCCTGCCATCGGATCAGCGCGGTGCGCCGGCCGCAGCGCGCCGGTCGCGGCGGCCATTGGAGGGTGAACCAACGGCAAAGGAAGACCTTTCTCTCTGTCTCTCTCTCTCACTGTCCACTCTGCCTATCAAAAAAAAAATAATAATAAAAAAGAAAAAAAAGAAAAAAAATAAATCCCAAATATTATAGTAGTGCTACAGGTCTCTTTGCGTTTAAATTATTGGAAACTATTAAGACTAATTTGAAATTCATATATTTGAAAGCTGTTACTTTAAACCTAAAATACAACAGAATTATTTATTACTAATTCCGACAATGTATGACTAATTGAGATGTCTTGATTAAAATTTATGACTGTGTTTTGTCTCTGTATTTAACGAACATTTTTTAAAAATCCTATTTTCATGTTGGTGTTCACTGCCTTGTTAATTCAGTAAAGAGGCTTCATAATTTACCACCTGACATTTAAGATTTTAAATTGTTATGCCATTTTCATGTAGCACATAGGCATGGTCTAAGACAAAGCAAAATAAACACAAAGTTAACCAATTTTCAAATTATTATAATAATCTACATCAGGGTTTAGAAAACATTTTCTGTGAAGGGCCAAGAGCAAATACTCTAGGCTTTTGGGGCTTGTACCTGTTGTGAGCAAATGGAAAGTGAACCAGCAAGTAGAAGTTCTCTTCCTGTCTGTCTCTGTGCCTCTCTGATTAATAAAATAAATAAACGTTTGTTTTTAAAGATTTATTTATTTACTTGAAAGAGTTACACAGAGAGAGGAGAGAGAGAGACGTCTTCCATCCACTGGTTCACTCCCCAGTTGGCTGCAACGGCCAGAACTGCGCCGATCTGAAACCAGGAGCCGGGAGCTTCCTCCTGGTCTCCCGCATGGGTGCAGGGGCCCAAGGACCTGGGCCATCTTCTACTGCTTCCCCAGGCAACAGAAGAGAGCTGGATTGGAAGTGGAGCAACTGGGAGCAGAACCAGCGTCCATATGGATGCAGCGGATTAACCTACTGCGCCACGGCATCGGCCCCAATAAATATGTTTTTATGTTTTTAAAACTCAATATTTTTACACCTAATTCTTTTCTGAAAAGTATATTTGAACAAAATTTTATACTTCATTATTGTTTATATTTTATATATTAAAACTGACCTAATTTGGTTTCTTATAACACATGAGATACTGAGTTTCACAAGAGCCAAGCTTCAATTAAAAAAAAAGAAAGGAATGGATACATGAAGCAGTTCTAAGGAATGCTCCATTCATTCATCCTAATGAAGAAATAAAGCATTATGCTTGGTGAAATAAGCAAGTCCCCAAAAGAGAAATACCATGTTTTCCTTGATCTGTGATAACTAAGAAACAGAGTACAGAAATGCAAGGTGTATGAGCAAAATTAACATTTTGAGATTTGATTATTATTTAATATCTCTTGTCTATATTCTTGTGGAACAGTGGTTTTTCTACTTACTACTAGTTGAATTCTTTATTTAATGGAGGGTTAAGCTTATGATTATAAAAGAAACTAAAAGTATGTCATTATAAAAATTAAAATAAGGAAGGGAGGAGAGGGGTGAGAGCATGGGTAGGAGGGTATGGTGGGCAGTATCATTATACTCATAGATCTGTATATATGAAATACATGAAATTTCTCACTCTATATAAATAATTTTTAAATAAAAATAAATATTTTTTTAAAAAAATAAATAATCCCTAAGGTAGGCTCATATAATTTTTTTAATTTTTCCATATACTAACTTTCTAAGTGCGCAAATCATTCATGTCTATGTTTACATTTGTTGACTAGCTATGGGTTATAACTTTTACTTCTTTTAGACTATTGAAGCCAGTTTTGAAGGTAGTTAATCATAGATCAGTTTGGGCGAGTCAAAGTAAGTTTCACTCTAGGGCTGCTTAATACCTTTTACTAAGGCATATACTTCTTGGGGTTTTACTAACTACCACAAGTATTCAACATAGCTTTCCACTCTGGCTGGTCAAAATGTAAACATCTGCTATGCCTATGTTATATCAGAAAATTGTTCAGCTTATAGTTTCCTATCGGCTGTTCTGACTTGAGGGATTTTCACCCCAGCTATGTGTCACAAGAGATCCCTAAAGCTTAGTTCTCAGTTCAATTTCCTGTATTTCTGGTATGCTGATCTACAAATTTCAGCCTCCTGGGTTTCCCTAAATTTTTATCTTGGTATCCTCACTTTGTCAAGACATCGTGGCTTTGGGATTCTCTCGGCATGTATGGAAGAAACTGCTTTTCAGTAGGCAAGTGGCATCGTGGCTTTCTCAGGCATTTGCCCTCTCTTGGGGATCAAAGTTATGAATCACCTGTTGTCCAATACCTGAAAACTTTTTTAATGTTTTACTCTACTTTTATTATTATTTACAGTGAGAGAAAACATAATTCCAATTGTTTTTAATAAGTGAAAGGAGGAAATTACTTTTGTCATTAAATAATAAGAATCCTACATTTTAAAATAAGACTCATATTTGACTTTTTGTGAAATATGAGATCCTGTTCATCTTTTCCTTCGTATTGAATATCACCTGAACTGTGTCCAAAATGGTCATCAGTACAGGCAAAGACGTGCTAATCATTATTTCCTGAATTTAGAAACCCATTGTCTTTTCAGAAACTTAAACAAGTGTAGTCATCCTTCTGTATCTGTGGAGGTGTTTTGTCAGGATCCTACCATAGACACCAACACCTCTGGCTACTCAGCTTCCTTCTATAAAATGTCATAATATTTGTCTGTTACCTATCTACATCCTCACATATTTTTCTTTTTAATATTTATTTAAAATGTAGAGTGACAGAGAGAGAGAGAGACAGAAAGAGCAACAGAGAGAGAAAAGGAGAGAGAGAGAGAGGGAGAGGGAGGGAGAAAGAGAGAGAGAGAGAGAGAGAAAGATCAATCTTCCACCCACTGGTTCACTGTACAAATGGCAGCAACTGCCAAGGCTGGGCCAGGCCATGGTTGGGAGACCATAATTTCATCCAAGTCTCCCACATGGGTGGCAGGGATACACTTGGGCCAGCTTCTGCTGCTTTCCCAGGCACGCTAGCAGAGAACTGGATAACAAGTAGAGCAGGGGCCAGCGCCGTGGCTCACTTGGTTTATCCTCCGCATGCAGCTCCAGCATCCCATATGGGCGTCAGGTTCTAGTCCCGGTTGCTCCTCTTCAAGTCCAGCTCTCTACTGTGGCCCAGGGAAGGCAGTGGAGGATGGCCCAGGTGCTTGTGCCCTGCACCCGCATGGGAGACCGGGAGGAAGTATCTGGCTCCTGGCTTCGGATCGGCATAGCTCCGGCCATAGCGGCCATATTGGGGTGAGCCAATGGAAGGAAGACCTTTCTCTCTGTCTCTGTCTCATTGTCTAACTCTATCTGTCCAATAAACTATGAAAAAGAAGTAGAGCAGCCATGTAACCAGTGACTTAATATTGTTGCACCACAAGTCTAGACTCTCTAGTGTTGTTTAAATTATTTTTAGATAACTTATCTTACCTTACAATAAAATAAATGCTATGTAAATAGTTGCTATACAATATTATTTTATGAAGAATGTCAGGAAAAATAATTTGTACACATTTGGTTAGAGGTAATTTAAAATATGTATTTTTTTTTATAACTATGGTTAGTTGAATCCAAGCAAGTGGAGCCCACAGATGCAAAGTGGTCACTGTAGACACCATCAGCTATCTGGATTCTGCATTGTGGAGCTTATGTATCAGAACTTCAGAAATTTTTAGCATTTTATTTTAACAAAGGTCACTTCAGTAATAAAAGTAAATACACAAGATCATCTGCCTTTCAATATAAATGATACTAAAGAGCTTTAGAGTGAATTGAAAATGAATAACCACATCTTAAAATTGCAGAATAAATTGACTTATTGGACAGTACACTTTCCACTTGACATGACATTGGAGAATTTTAGTGTCTTTTATGTTAAGGTATTCTTCCTTGCTAACATTAACAAACACTACCACATGATTCTCAAAGAAACTCTTAGCTCGAATTAACACAGATCATGCCAAAAACGCATAAGTGGATGCTCTTCTTTTGCTCTCATAGATTGTCAACAGCAAAGAAATTATGAGTGGGTCTCCTCAAGCTTTGTAAACAATAGTAATAAATTATTTCAGAGTGAAATCTTAAAATGAGAACATGTTTTATTCCATTTGCTGGTAGAAATTAGAATTGAAGTTTGATCTCTTAGCAGTTTTTCTTTTCTCTGATAATGGCTGTATTGTTTTGTGTAGACATTGAAAATTTGTTATTAGACTGAAAGTTGTGTGATCACAATTTATCACAATGCCCTATCTCATACGACTTCAGATAGCTTTAAATAGTAAAGATATGCATGTTACAAACATAGACTGTGCCCACAGAGTAAATATTCGCCACACTATTTCCATTTTCTTCTGAGGACACAGCCAGACCAGTTTCTCCAGATTACTATTTAGTTAGGTTTGTCTGGGTGATCACTGGGAGCATAAATTATAAATCTTTCCAGGCTTGCCTCATGATAATCTTCACCATGATCCTCCCTCCTCTCACCTCCCACTCATTCTGTTGGATTCCAAAGATGATTCCAAAAATATGAAGGAGGGCAGCAGAGAATAGGAAAGGAAGAAGAGTCCCTGAGTGGAATGCTGGTCACACTCTTGAACACACTGGACTACATGCACCCAAGAAATCAAATTTTATTGTATTAAGTCACTAAGATTTGGGAATTTTATAAAGTATAACTAATGCATACTTATATTCAAGCCATAAAGACTCTCGTCCTGTAAGTTGTAAAGAGGGAGATGCCCATTACACAGTGTGAAATATTTAGTTGACTGAACTGAGTCTAATGGCCCTGTACCCTATGGGCAGTTAGAAAAACTCACGGGGTTATGTATGTGGCTTTAGCTTTCTGCTTTGGACAATATATTTCCTGAAAGCGATATGTTTTAAGAAAAATTTCTTGGTTTTCAGACATCAAGGATATTATTAAGAAGTGAGAGAACATGGACTGTACAGGCTTTGAAAGGCCAACTTAGTTTATCTTTGACGAAGGAGCTAAAATCAATCCGTGAAGCAAGGACAGTCTCTTCAACAAATGGCGCTGGGGAAACTGGGTCTCCTCATGCAGAGGTATTAAACTAGAGCCCTACCTTATACCTTACACAAAAATCCACTCAAAATGAATCAAAACCAAAACTATCACCCAATACCATTAAATTTCTAGAGAACATTGGGGGAAACCCTGCAAGACATTGTCATAGGCATCTACTTCCATGTATTTTCCTACTTCCTGGAAAAGATCCCAGAAGCACAGGCAATCAAAGCCAAAATTGACAAATGGGATTACATAAAGCTGAGGAGCTTCTGCACTGCAAAAGAAACACTCAGTAAAGTGAAGAGGCAACAGACAGAACCGGATAAAGGGTTAACATCCAGAATCTATGAAGTGTTCAAGAAATTCAACAGCAAAACAAACAATACCGTTAAGAAATTGGAAAAGGATTTGAACAGCCATTTTTCAAGAGAGGAGATTCAAATAACCAACAGACACTTGAAAACATGCTCAGGATCACTGGCCATCAGGGAAATGCAAATCAAAATCATATGGCATTCCACCTCACTCCAGTTAGAATGGCTCTCATATAGTAATCAACAAACAACAAGTGCTGGTGAGGATGTGGGGAAAAAGGTATCCTAATACAATGTTGGTAGGAATGTAAATTGGTACCGCCACTGTGGAAGATAGTATGGAGATACATAGACCTTCCATATGATCCAGCCATCTCACTCTTGGGAATTTACCCAAACCAAAATACATCAGCATCTAATCAACCAAGATGTAGATCAACTATTGACTGGATAAAAAAATTATGGTATATATACACTATGGAGTACTACTCAGCTGTATATATATATATCTTTATATATATACTTAGCTGTATATATATATCTTTATATATCTTTATCTATATATATATATATATACCTGTATATACATACAGATATAGATATATATAAACCCTGTCTTTTGCAACAAGATGGACACAACTGGAAACCATTATACTTAG
This sequence comes from Oryctolagus cuniculus, assembly GCF_964237555.1. Lineage (NCBI taxonomy): Eukaryota > Metazoa > Chordata > Mammalia > Lagomorpha > Leporidae > Oryctolagus > Oryctolagus cuniculus. The sequence goes on along the minus strand of NC_091443.1, from coordinate 29,261,090 downwards.
TGAAATAAGTCAGTCCCAAAAAGACAGATATCGTATTTTCCCTGATCCAAGGTAGCTAATATACTGGAGTGAAATGGACTGTTTGAGATTTGTTGATTGTTTACAGCCCTTGTCTCCAGTGTTGAGGAACAGTGTTTTTTTCTTCATACTATTTGTTGAACTGTTTCACTTAGTGTAGGGTTAACTTTATAATAATTAGTAAATGGAAAGTAGATATTTATAAAAATTAAGCGTGGGAATAGGAGAGGGAGGAGGAAGAAGGGTTGGAGCGTGAGTGGGAGGGATGGTAAGGTGGGAAGTATCACCACGTTCCTAATTCTGTATATATGAAATATATGAAATTTGTATAGCAAATAGAATGTTTAAAAAATTAAAAAAGAATATAAATGAAGGGGCTGACACTGTGGCACAGCAGGTTAAGCTGATGCCTACAACACCAGCGTCCCGTATGGTTATCAGTTCCAGTCCTGGCTGCTCCATTTCTGATCCATTTCCCTGCTAATGTGCCTGGGAAAAGAAGCAGAAGATGGCCCAAGTCTTTAGGCCCCTGCATCCATGTGGGAGACTGGAAGAAGCTCTTGGCTTACAGGTACATGAAAATACATTCATAGGTCAGAAGCTAGCTATAAATTGCTAACAGAGTTATGTGTGCACAAGCACACATCTCCTATCAAAGTAGTCTTTTTATTACAATCTTCCTATATCTGTTCTGTCATTCTATATAAGGTATTAGAAGGAGAGGGATAAGTTATCTTCTATTGAATGAGTCATTTGGCCTTATAAGTACATCCAGAACCCACAACCTGATAGGAAGGATGGCATATCATACCGAGTCCCTGCACTTCTTCCCGACGCCATGACTACAGAGGGCTTTGGTTTACCTTACTTCGGGGAAAAAGTGATTCTCTTTGAGAGATGAATAGATAACCAGTGGCAAACAAGGTCAGGCTATGATAGAGAACAGCTAGCAGTTCACCAATTCCCATTTCTCTTCCTCCTGGGCCTGGAGCCAGTCTTTGTCTAACTTTCTCTTGGTGGTTGGTGGGACCATAAGCTAAATACTGAATATGGAAGATAAGTGGCATTTATAGATGTCATTTCCGCAACCCTAGGAGAATGGAGAAGACCCTGATTGTGTAAAGAAAGGCTAACCGTAAGAAGGATGGAGCCTGCCTGCATGCTTGACAGCTGTGAATCGCAGCATTCTTCCGCTACCCCCTGAATCTCCCAGCTCTCCTCCCACGCTCACTGATTTTCCAAGAGAATTCACTGAAATTATTTTGTATTTTTATTTGTTCATTTCATTTATTTAAAGGCAGAGTGACAGAGAGACCCAACTGTGGGTTTACTCCCCAGATGCCCACATCTCAGGGCTGGACCAGGTCAAAGCCAGAAGCTAGGAAACAAGTCCCAGTCTCTATTGTGAGTGGAAAGGACCAGCTACTTGAGCCACAGCATGCTATCTCCAAGGGTGCACTTGAGCAGGAAGCTAGAATGGAAACCTGTGCCACGAGTGAAACCCGGGTACTCCAATATGGAATACAGGGGCCCCAAGTATGGTTCAAATTGCTATGCCAAACACCCATCCCGACATCAGGTTTCTATTGTGCTAACTCTGAAATTTCAATGCTAACAAATTACAGCCCCAGTATTACTTTAATTAATATCCATATGTGAATGTATCTTCTTTATATGCACTTGCAAAGCAATGTAGGAAATAGGAATAAATGTCACAGTGATGAAAGTACTGATTTCTGAATTTTGTGAAGGCAAAGGGGAACATATTAAAATGTTTAATAGAATAGTGTATATATATATAATATTAACAGCTACATGTATTAAGTGACCTCTGTGCTGAGCACTTGTTAATTTATTTACTCAACAGCATTAAAATGAAGACTTGTCTCGTGCTACTCACTGTAGTTGGAGAGTTGAACAACAAACAGAAATCCCGCTTTGATGATGTTCCTGTCTTAGGAAGACAGCATGATAAAATGAGGTACGTGTTGTTATGCCATATGTTACAGATGATTTTATGACAGTCAGGAGGCTAAATATTTTGCCTGAACTCATAGAATTTTATAAAAGATCACATGTCTTTGACTCTAAAGCTTTTAATGAATTTAAGTCTGGACACTTTAAGTTAAAGTAACTAGTGGTATTTTAGCCATCTGAAAATTGCCTCACTTATTGTTTGGATGTGACCACATGGCTTATTGCAAAGTCTTTAACGTTACTGCACTGCAACATTTGGAGAAATCTTTTCTGTGAGAACTTGATACACTTAAGTCACATAATGCATTTCAGCCCAGAAAAATTTCCAAGAGAGGGCAGGCATTGTGGTGTAGTAGGTTAAGCTGCCCTGAGATGCCTGCCTCCCGTAGCCTAGTGCCTGGGCTTCAGTGCAGCTTCTGTTACTGACGCAGATTTCTGCTAATACACACCCTGGCAGGCAGCAGATGGTGGCTCCAGTGCTTGGGTTTCTGCTCCCCGCGTGGGAGACCAGGTTGGAGTTCCGGCTCTTGGCTTTGGTGGCCTGGCCCCAGCTGTTTTAGGTTTGGGGAGTGAACAAGCAAATGAAGATTCCCATTCACCCCCCCATCCCCTCACCATTGCTTTGACTCTCAAATAAAAATAAGCCAATAGAAAAATCTTCCAAGGATCTTTGACTTAATGTATCAGCAGCACAATTTTGTGTAATATATTTAACCAATAGAAGAAAACTTTGGCAAGTTTTTAATCATTCTGATAATTCCTTCACTTTTTCCTCCTGCTTAATATATGCTTAACCAGTTGCTAAGTTAAAAGCAGAGCTAAGCATAAGCAGAAACGTGATAATCACTGACAAATTCTTATCTTTCACTGTATGTAGATCACATATTTTGAAATTGATTGCCTATATCACTATAAAATCTTGTGTGAATATTGTCGCAGGTAGTAAGGAACTGGTTGAATAATATGGCAAAAATGCAAACTATAAATTAGAAAATGAAATCTTGATTGATTTTCTATTGTAATTCAAGTGTGAATATGAGTAAGTTCAAGGAATTTTATAGACTTTGGCTCCATAATACACTGTTGGTTTGAAGTTTCCTCTTGACTCTCAGTTCCTTGGGTAAAGCTGTTAGATTTCATATGTTCGTGTCAGACTTGACAAATGGTACCCTGACTGAAGCACACTGATTACAAATGAGAAATTATTACTCCAGGAGCAATTTGATGAGCTCAGAGAAAAGTCACTTACTACTTTGTGTCTCTATATCCAGAGAAACTAATTAGTGGAAATGTTGCTGGAATTATAATCTGTTAGCGTAGCTACTTTAATATAAAACCTTGGTGATTTTCATTTCAGTTTGGCTGCAATTATTTTTCAATTAACAGATCAGAACAATGAACTCTAGAGTTTTACCACTAAGCACTATATTTCTCTGTACAAAATGAAAATGTTTTCAATAAAATGATCCTCTTTCAAAAAGAAAAGAAGGCACCACCTAAAGAGACAGTTAAATACTCGCTGATATTTGAAAATCTTTGTTCCAAGTTAAATGCTACATAAGCAAATCTGAATAAATAAAATGAAGTAATACAGTTCATCTTGATCACTGATTATTTTATTGAGTGACAAAAGAATACCTTTCATAAAGATACTATTTTAGAACAGTGGTCAACCCCATCAGTTTAAGGTTATTTATCATTTTATTCTGTATCGGTATACAAATGGTGCTATAAGAAGTTATCATAAATGTTGTAGCTCAGGACAACACAGAACTATTGTTTTACAGTTCTGGGGTCAGCATTCCAAGATGGGTCACAGAGTGAGTGGGATGTGCTCCTTCTGAAGTGTGGAAACCCATTTCTTCATCATTTACAGCTTCTCCAGGCTGCCAGGATTGCTTAGCTCACAGCACCAAGTAACTTCTGGTTCTGCTTCCTTTGTCACATTACCTGTTCACTTTTAAGACTACATTGGACCCAGCCTGATACTCCAGAGGAATCTCCCCATCTCCAGATGCATAACTTAATCACATATTGTCTAGTCCCTTTTATAAAAGAAAGTGGCATATCCATGGGTCCCAGTGATTTGGATGTGGGCATTTTGGAGGGACTTTTAAGCAGTTAGCAACCCTTGATTTGTGATATTTACTGAATATTAATTTATTTCAATGCATGGATGTTTTAGGTGACACAAAGCTGAAAAGAACTGGATTCTATATTAAACAGTTGACAGAAAAGAAAGGAGAAATATTGGCTATATTAATAAGTATCAGTGCAGGTACAGGAGAAGTGTTATGTAAATTCAAAATAAAAGCTACCTTGCCCCTTTCAACTCACAGAACTTTAGTTCTAGAAATCACAATAAGATGCAAACCGTTGCTTATTGATATAACAAATAAAATTGTTATAGATATGGGGAAAAAGTCAGATGAGACAACATTTTTTAAACTGGGGATATTTAAATCGGCCTTAAAAATGAAAGAAATCCTTGTATTTGCAACATTATGCGTAGAGAACATAATGCTTGGTGCAATAAGCCAGAAAAAATAGAAAAATATTGCATGATCTCATATGCACAATCGAATAGTGGGATTCATGAAAGAACAAGGTCAAACGGCAGTTGTTGGGTTATAGAGGTGGTGGGTGAAACGTGAAGTTGTTGGTCAGAGGGCAGAGTTTCAGTTATGGATAGTTAGTTCTGGAGGTCTAATATATAGCATGGTGACTACGGTTAACAACACTGGCTTGTATACTCAAAATTATCAAAGAGGGTAGATCTTTATTATTAAAGTAATTATCAAAATAATTTCCATGTGAGATCATGCAATATTTTTCTACTTTTTTTCTGTCTTATTTCACCAAGCATTATGTTCTACACACATAGTATTGTAAATAGAAGGATTTCTTTCATTTTTAAGGCTGAGTGATCCAAACCTTAACTAGTTTGATTCTGCTGATCATTTTTTTTTTTTTTTGACAGGCAGAGTGGACAGCGAGAGAGAGAGACAGAGAGAAAGATCTTCCTTTTGCCGTTGGTTTACCCTCCAATGGCCGCCGCGGCCAGCACGCTGCGGCTGGCACACCATGCTGATCTGATGGCAGGAGCCAGGTGCTTATCCTGGTCTCCCATGGGGTGCAGGGCCCAAGCACTTGGGCCATCCTCCACTGCCCTCCCAGGCCACAGAGAGCTGGCCTGGAAGAGGGGCAACCGGGACAGAATCCGGCACCCCGACCGGGACTAGAACCCGGTGTGCCAGCGCCGCAAGGCGGAGGATTAGCCTAGTGAGCCGCGGCGTCTGCTGATCATTTAACAATGGATACATACATCAGAATATCAGATTTTCCAACTGTATTGAAAAAATTTCTATTTTTTCAGTTATACATTGATAAAGGTGAAAAACAATTTTTACAAAGATGCTGTGGTAGCCATCTTCCTATGTTTGAGAAATATCCAAAAGTATGTGTCTTGCAAAGACAGTTTTACACAGTACATGTAAACTATAGGAGCCACCCTTTGACTCAAAGTAAGAAACATGTCTTTGAGGATCAGTTCCATCCACAAGAGGAAGGGCATTCTTCAGGAGGAAGGAAATTATTTTGAAAGCAAACAGGATGACTGCTTGGCTGTGGAATCACAGAAAAGCTTCAAACAATAGCTATGTGTTTACGCTAGGTGACCCACTGTCTGCTTTCTAAAGTCTCCAGTTCTGTGGTCAAACTCTGGGAGTTTTCTGTGATTCCACAACCACATAGTCATCCTGTTTGTTTTCAAAACCACAATCTTCAGATAAAGAACAAGATGTGGAAGCGACTATGTTTCTTTTATATATGTATAGGTAAAATGAAGCCATATTTTCTGGGGATATATTTATAAATATTAAACTTAAGAGAATAAAGGTAATTATTATCATAAAATACTGAAAAATAATTCTAGGGGCAAATGAGGCTATTGCAAGCAAGGAGGGGCATGTGGTGAGGACACAGGTTTTGGGCGATGTTCTAATTCTCTCCTCGATGGTAGGTAGGTGGAGCTATGTCTTGTTCTCTTGCTCTTACCTCATGAGATCACCCATTCATTGTCCCACATTTTCCGTTAAGGTTTAACCCCCCCCTTAAATTCTATCAGCCTACTCTTCAGCTAAACATATTGGGACTTATAATACTCTGTTGTCTTCAGATTTTTAAGGAAGATAAGTTCATACCCACAATTTCTTCCCTTTGTCCCCTAAGAAATTAAATTTCTTCCCCTGTAATAGCAGTGGACATTTAGGAGAGAGTACATTTAGGAGAGAGTGCATGAAATATCAGTGATTTTCATTCTATTGTTCTTCCCCACCTCTCTCTCTCCTTCTGTATTTTCCTTGGTACCATCCTGTGTGTTTTTCTTTCAGTTCTGGTTCATTTATTCCAGGGATTTCATACCAGAGTTTTGGATTACCATTTAAAACTATATCTATATTTTTGTAATGGAATAAGCTTATTTACAGTAGAATGTCAGGTAGTTATACCATAAGAAACAGATAAAATGAATTTATTTGCACATAAGACTAAATTCAAATTCAGTAGGAGAATTACAGGTAAGCATACCTAACATCTCAGCACCTAGAGGGTAGCCAGAAAAAGCTATAATAAAAATAAAATCCCAAAGCCATTCTTGTCATTTTACACAGAATTTTAGTGATATGTTAATACAGTGCATGCAACTTGGTAATACTCTTTTATTGCCCGTAAAATGTAATATCATCATAATAAGTCTTTATGGCACAGAGACAAGCTATACTTGGCTTCTTGACTTTTCTTTAGTATTTAAACCCCAAATAAGAAAGAAACAATAATTTTTTTCCAAAAACTTTTGATCAGGTGAGAAGTGTTGGAGAAGTTTGTGTGTGTGTGTGTGTGTGTGTGTGAGAGAGAGAGAGAGAGAGAGAACAAGAGAAGTCACAGCCATCTATATACTGATGATGACCAAATTGATTCCTCAATACAAAGTTATCTTAAGCTCAAACGTGTATATTAATTACTTATTGAATTTCTCCATGTGAATATCTGAGTCACTTCAAAGTCAAAAAAATAAAACTAAACTTACCAACATGGTTCACAAAATGCTCCCATCTCCTATACTCCTTCTCAGCCTCTCACATGGTTGTACAACCTCCTGCTCCCTGCTCCAAGCCTCAGTTTTAGGCATTTAGTTCAGAATGATCTTTCTGAACCCCATATCCAATAATTTGATTACTCTGAATTGTTCAGATTTAACCTGTGTCCAAAGTACACATTTTATCTTCTCTAAAAATCCATCAAATCCCTGATCATTCTGTTCTGGTCCCTGGTTACCCCTCCATTATCATGGACTTTACCCTTCTCAGCTCTGCCATTTTCGTGCTAATTCCAACTAGTTTGTCCTACTCTCTACAATCTCTGGCCTTCAGAACTTTAAATGTCTCCTATTCCACCTACTTCATCTACTTAGTCACTACACATTTTTAAAATCTCACCATATAGTGAGATTTTAGTGGCTAGCATATCCACTAAAAAGTTTCCCTAACCTCCTGAGTCCAGACTAAATCACTGCATTTCGTGATGCTACTTCATGGACAACACTAAATTACGTGACGCCCACTCTAATGTAAGGCTGAGACAGTCAAGAAATCTCCCCAGCCTTTATGCCCTGAGAAATTTCTGCAAAGGACACCAGGCTCTAGTGTGTTCCAGAATCACACTTGCCTCCGTCCCTCCTCAACAATTCCCTTATTGCTTGAATAAATGATAGGATACAGCAACTGATGACTGAAAAAAGAATAGATCACTTCTACAGATTTCCAAATAATATATTTAGATGCTACTCCTACAAGAAAGGGGAGCTTGATTTCCCTCCTCTTGATTTTGTGCTGGTTTAAGTTCAAAATAAGTGTTCAAGGGAGAGAAAAAAGACTAACTGTACAGTGGAAAAACCTGGTAGGCACCACCTTAATCAAGTGATCAATGTAGATACCACTAATCAGTTGTCAATATGTGTAAGTGCCTTCATCTCTGTATAATCTTTCTAAAGATCCACACTTTTAATTTTATGAATATTAGACAAACCCAAATTGGGACACCTTCTACAAATTACCTGACCAATATTATTTAAAAATACATTCAAAAATTTATAAAAGACAAAGAAAATAGAAAACATTGACTTAGTGAAATCAGCCAATGCCAAAAAGATAGATATCATATGTTTCCTGTGATCTGAGTTAACTTAGAATACCTAAATGTAAGGTATTGGAGAGAAATAGACATTTGAGATTCGTCGATTGTTTATAGCCCTTGTCTCTTTGTTTGAGGAACAGTGTTGTTTTTTTTTTTTTCATACTATTTGTTGAAGTCTTTTACTTAGAGTAGGGTTAACTATACAATCATTAAGTGTACTGAAAATAGATCTTTGTAAAAATTAAGAGTAGGAATGCAAGAGGGAGTGGTGGAAGGTTTGGAGCACGGGTGGGAGGGAGGGCAGGGGAGGAAGTGTCGTTATGTTCCTAAATCTGTATATAGGAAATACATGAAACTTGAGTAACTTAAATAAAATTTAAAAACAGTTTTGAAAACAGTAAAAAAAAAAAAAAAGACAAATAAATGAAACACAGTCATAGATAAGGGATGCCTAAGGAGACCTAATGACTAGATGCAATGTGGTATCTACCATTGGATCCTGGAATAGACAGAAGACATCCATGCAAAAACAGGTGGGATAGAAATAAAGATCATAGTCTACTAAATGATACTTAATAGGCAGTATGCTTATAATATGTATTCATTATATTTGATCAGTATGCCATGGTGATGGCACTTGTTAATGTAAGTTATAGGGAAAGAGTATTCAGGACTCTGTCCTATATTTACAACTCCTTGGTAAATCTAAAATTAATTTTTACTTAGTGGAGGATTGAGCTTGTAATTATAAAATAAACTGAAAGTAGGCCATTGTAAAAATTAAAAGGAAACATAAGAAGGGAAGGAGCAGTGAGGGTGGAAGCGCGGGAGGGAGGGAGGGAGAAAAGGGTGAGAAGCATCACTATGCTCCTGAATCTGTAAATATGAAATTTGTTCATCCATATAAATAAACAACCTTTTAAAATGAATAATAAAAAAGAACAAGATAGATATTTAAATTTCTATTAAGCAAGTCTGGAGTTAAATAAGATTTGGGTTAAAAATACTTCAGTTCTTCTCTGATTTTTGTCATCTACTAATGTATTCAGCTCTCAGTGTTTTAAAATGTGCTATGTATAGGCTAAACATATTTCAATTCTTCCTTTTCAGTTTGCTATATGAAATTTTTCAGTAAATTCTTTAAGTTCTCTCTTGTGTTACTTCTCTGTGCTTGCTTCTTAAAACTACTGATCCTTATTTAAGTGCAGAAGCTTGTCAACACACATCTGAACTCCTTCAGTAATGTCCTATTCTTCAGCTAATGTTAATAAGCTCACCAATCTTACCAAGTGTAGACATTGATACTATAATAAAATTTTAGATCAAACTACTATCTTCTTAACACAAATATACACATGTACACACACTTATACGTACAGGCCAACTGTTTTCAAATCAGGGGTATTGGTTAAAGTATGAACTCCTCATTGAGATTTTAAAGACTTGACAGAATTTCGATCTGGGAAATATTTTAGTGTTATGCATAATTTCCAGACCTGTACTTATGGCAATCTACTCTTGATGTCCTTGTGTGTCTCAGCAAGCTTTCACCAAATGCTTAATATTTTTATCTTAAAAGTAGAAAGTTTGTAGACTTTTGATAGAAAATTTCATGTTAATGAATATGTGAATAACGAATAAAGTTTTATAAAGCAGTCTTGGAAATAAGTTATAAGCAAATTAAATAGTCATACTGATGCAATGTATTGTTCTTTGAAATTCCTGATGTTCCCAAATACTCATTATTCTAGCAATTTATTTCATACCAAAATGTATTTGGGCCAATAAAATAGTTTTCAAGTACTCATGAGATGTATAGTATTTATAAATTACAACCCATTTCGTATATTGCCCACAGTACAATATTATGCAGTTATTTAATATAAATTACAAACTGATATTTTAAAAACACATTTAAGAGCACCTAAAATTTTTAAAATCATTTTATAATATGAAGTATGTTGTTACTAAATTAGGTATAAATTTTAATGAGATCAATGATCTAAAATTATAAAATTATGTCATCACTCTTAAAAATAAAATACTTTAAGTACTGAGAAGCTAAACATTTTTTTTTTTTTTTTTTTTTTTTTTTTTTTTTGACAGGCAGAGTGGACAGTGAGAGAGAGAGACAGAGAGAAAGGTCTTCCTTTGCCGTTGGTTCACCCTCCAATGGCCGCCGCTGCAGCCGGCGCACCGCGCTGATCCTGGCAGGAGCCAGGATCCAGGTGCTTTTCCTGGTCTCCCATGGGGTGCAGGGCCCAAGCACCTGGGCCATCCTCCACTGCACTCCCTGGCCATAGCAGAGAGCTGGCCTGGAAGAGGGGCAACCGGGACAGAATCCGGCGCCCCGACCGGGACTAGAACCCGGTGTGCCGGCGCCGCAAGGTGGAGGATTAGCCTATTGAGCCACGGCGCCGGCTAGAAGCTAAACATTTTTAAAATATGTAGAATTTGTTTCATAGATGGCAGTTTTTAAATTTTATTAATAAAATAACTGAACATTGTGATTCCAATTTGCAAAAGCATACATACTAAAATGTATCTCTGGATTTGTTATTCTAACACTTGAAGTTTATTTATTATAAGAAAAGATATTGAGCATACAGAAAAGTGCCTGTTAGCATTATTTTTTCAATGTTTAGATAAATGTTGTATGAGGCATGGCCACAAAAATAAAACTGAGCTTATCCATTGGAGAACAAAAAAAGGTATTTAAAAGGAAAACCAAAATGAACAAAATGATCTCCCCAGAACAGGCTTATTTGAGACTAGTAGGATTATAATCAAATTATCTCTTATAATAACAATGACTGAAAATAAAAATTACAAATATCAAACTTGCCCATTTACTTAGTTAATAGCTTTAAAAATTCCATGTGGAGCACAACACCTAAACGTATGAGTGGTCTAGGCAAAATAAACTGATGCTTCAAACAACTGCTTTTTCCACAAGACTGGTCACAGAACCTGACTGACTGCTGAAGTTGGGTTCCTGAGATGAGGTGTATGTAGGTAGACAACTTCCTGTTCTCCTCCCTAGAATGACTGCTAACAGAGTGTGTAGTTCACACACACGTACAAGTGCAACACAGCTTACTAAATGTTACGTAATACTTTAGATGGTAAAAAATACTCTGTTCTTTATTTTCTAAAACGTGTACCATGCACCAATCAAAAATCTCACAGAATATTCTTTATATGATTTGTAATCATATCCCTGTATTGGATGGTCACAAATTCATTGTTAATAGCCTGACATTACTTAATATACTACTTAATATACTACTTAATATAAATATGATTTATGTAAATTAATAAATAAAATAACAAATGAAGACTAATAAGTTTCTAAGTGTAAGATTTCAAAATTATGTGAGCTGTTTTAATTAGTTCAGAGATAAAAATGGAAACAACTATTTGTAAACATCAACTTATTTAAATTAGTTATAAGTTGTTGACTGACTATGTAGTTAATCATTTCTCAGGAGCTCCTATGGCACACAAAATATTAAATAGCTTATCTTCTTTTCAAGTAAATGGTAAGCCACTCTGAAAAGTCTGTAATCTCATCCAAAGAGAGCCACTGCATATTGAATTCAAACTTCATGCCAATGTTCCTTAAAAACAAACATCAAACAGTTAGAAAGCATAAATTACATATAATTTATGGTTATAAGCAGCATTACTGCTGCCATTTTTTCACTTCCATCTCTTAAATCATACTACTCTTAATTGATGATTCTGTTCTCCTGGTTCAGCATACTCATATATTTTATGATTTATTCTTTCATGGAGATAAGCTGCAAAAACTTTCTGAAAGCCAAATACATTCCAAAGAGTCATTTAGAAAAATGGCATATTACATATAAGGTATCAATTTATTATCATTTTAAAGTTTTCTTTCTGAAAACATTTTTACTTCATGATAGTAAGATATATTCAGTATAGTAATGATAAGTAAAGTATAAAATTCTCCAGTAATATCTCACTTCACCGAGAACTGCTTTTATATTTTGACTTTTATCTATCACACTTTTATACATATATCTAAATACATATTTTATTGTATACACGCCTTTGAAATATAGAGTCATAATGTGCTTACTGCTTTATAAGTCTCATAATGTTTTTCCACTGTTAAGTATTGGTCAATAATATTAATTGATGATTGCATATTAGTTTGTTAATAATTCATATGCCATAATAAAATTAACCTAACTCCTCCTGTTGGACAAGTAGACAGTATCCTTTTTAAATATTTTTGTAGTGAATATTCTTTTTATCAAATTTATTTGCACCTGCATAATTTTCTCAGCAGTATAAATTCCTATACATATAAAGTCAATAATCAAAGAAATGTAATTATACATCTTTTGAAAAGCATAATAATATTTCTAATCCCCAAAGCAATGCTACCTTTAACTCATACCAATTGATAACTAGAGTGTTTGTTTCTTTGTTCTGTAACTACACTGTAGATTATCTTTCATTTTAAAACTTAAATTTATTATGTGTTATTCTGTTATAAGCTGTGAAGTCTTCTTATATATTTGCCTCCAAAAATGTCTCACTTGTTTTTATACTATTTGTTAAAAGTAGCTATTATTTCTGCCATTGAAGCATCAACTTAGCTTGAGTTAAATTTGTTCATATTTATTGGTCTTAGGATTTCTGTTCCTTTGGTCTATTTCTGAAGCGAATCCAATGCAGTTTTCCTAATGCACTTCATTCTGTGTGCTGTCTGACAGCACTCTATTCACCCTATCATATTACCCATCCTCACAGCATTGTCATTTTATATTTCCCATCCCTATATCTCACCCTAGACTTTGAATTCCAGGGTTTCAGAGACTGTCTATAGTGTATTCTCTATAAGTGCATGAAGCAGTCATGAAAATATATTTACTCATAGTCAGTATCTGAGAGGTAAACACCTTGTAGTCTTCCTCACATCTTTTTGTTATTTTGTTTATTTTTCCCTCAGATCTCAGTGTTATTTTGACATCACTCATCCCAAAATCTCAGTGCAATTTTATGTTATGTTTATGAGTTCATTGAGAAAAACATACAACCTTCAGGAACCAGAGTTGTGGTGCAGTAGACTAAGCCAATGCCTGCGATGCCAGCATCCCATATGAGTGCCAGTTTGAGTCTTTGATGCTCTACTTCTGATCCAGCTTCCTGCTGATGCACCTGGAAAAGCAGCAAAAAATGGCCCAAGTGCCACTGGTTCACTCCCCAATTGCTTATAACAGCTAGGGCTCTGCCAGGCCAATGCAAGAGCCAAGAACTCTATCTAGTCTCACAGATGGGTGGCAGGGACCAATGTACTTGAGCCATCACCTGTCTCCCAGGATGCATGTTAGAAGGAAGCTGGAATCAGAAACAGCTGGGTCCTTCCCAGGCACTCCTCGATGGCATATGGGAACCATAGCCAGCCACTTAATCTCTGCACCACAATTCCCGCTGCTGAACTTTTAACATAGTTTTCCAACGATTCTTAAAGTACTCTTAGAGTTTATTGCTGAATTTTGTATATATTTATTATTTACTGAATTATGATTATAATTTATACTCCAGAGGTCTTTATTTATTTTTTTACACTTATGCTATGAATGCATCGGGAAAGGGTTCCAGCAGCTCAGGCCCCTCTTGGTTCTGACAAAGTGGGCTTCTCTGGTTAGAGTGGGCTGGGCTTCTGTTGAACCCAGGTACCTTTCGCTTTCACTTGCTTCTTTTTCTGATCATTTTCCTTCACGTTTCAGGAAGCTATCTCAGCTCTTACAGAGCTTTATATGCCCAATATGCATGTTTATTCTCTTAGCAAGGATCTTGCCCTTAACTTGGTTGTTTACAACAATGCCAACAGCATTTGCTGGCTAACAGTATGACTCTTCCAATGTTGCCATAGTAACATTTTGAGGCATTACATTTTTTTTAAGGGAAAGAGTTTATTGGGGAAGCTCAACAGACTGGAGTGAAGGAGCAAAGGGGTGAAAAAGGAAAAAGAGAGTGAAGGAAAATGTAAGAGAGAGAGTGAGAAAGAAATCCAGACAGAGAGAGAGACACAGAGGTCAGGAGATGGAGAGAGAGAAAGAAACGTGTTCCGGAACACGTCCTTTTAAAACTTTGCCGGGTGGGGGAAGGGTTGGCGGGCAGGGAAGCAAGAGTAGCGAATCCCTTCAGGGTGGGGATGGAGCTTGACACCGGTGGTTGGGCCACATGGCCACCTGGCTTCCAGCAATGGCAGCGGGGGCTAGAGCCTGGGATGGTGTCAGGGTGTAGATGGCACCATAGATAAGACCGTGAGATTTTACTAACATTCCCCCCTTTTGTTTTTTATATAGCAGGAGTTGTATGGGATTACATTAGCCCCAAAAGTCCAGAATGGGTAGAGGGATGATCTTTAGAGGTGCTTCCTGTTGACGTGGGGTGATGAGGTACTCCCTGCTGGCATGGGCAATGTCTCAAGCCGCTGTCCCCTGGGTGGGGAGCCAGGATATCCCTGTAGCAGCATTTGTTTGACCACCTGGTTGCTGAAGGCCTTGGTTTGTTCTGTTATCACCTCCTGTAAATACTTAAACAGACAGTGTAGCATAAAAGGATGAGAATAGCAACCAATGATCCTAAGAGTGGCATTAACCAAGTAGGCCTGGTTAGTACTTGGATGGGGCATTGCTTTTTGAATAGTACCCATTCCTTTGATGTCTACAATGTCAGTTTGTGTATATACACATGTGTGTGGCCCAAAGAACAATTCTGTGTTTTCTCAAAGGGCTGGAGAACACATAGGAGGTGTCCTCTTTCCTTCTGTGTTCCTCATCTTTGTGAATTACTGGAAGATGATGGTTCCAGCTGAAAGAACATTTATTGAATTATTATTATTTTCACAGTTTTACATCTTATTTCATGGGATTTCTAGAAACATATCTTAAATACACTTTATATATTTATATCACTTTTCTGACATTGTTATTCTAATTTATTTTTATGTTTATTGTATAGGCTAACATTTCCAGAGTAATATTAAAAATCATTAATGGGCATAATTAATACTATTCTAATTTTCACAGAAATGGTTCTAAGACTTCATTATAATGTAGAATGTTGGCTCTTTGCTTGAAATTTTTATATCATGATAAGGAAATTTTTATTCTGAATTTACAAGGAGCATTCTCTATTAAGTTTGATGCAATATGTTCACTGCTTATGATAGGCATTTGAAGTGCTAGGGAAGTTGATGTAGGCCTTTCTATTCTGTGACCATCTCTATCCTCCTAGACATGGTTAAGAATAGTGTGAATAGATCCTAGAAGGTCACTGTTGCTGGCTGTTTCTTCAAGGGAAGTGCTCGGTGACTCGCACACCCTGATGCCCTGTTATACTAAGCTTGCACAGTGGAGCTTACTGTGGCCTCCGTTAGAGCAGATGAGATTAATTGCATCAAAGTTTCTCAGCTTCCCTGATCACTTTCATGAGTCATCTTAATATCACGAACTCTGCAAGCTAATAAATCCAATATATCTTTGTTGTTGCACAGCCAAATTAAAAGGCGCCTAGAAAAGATCACAGGAAACAGAAGAGAATATGTGTTTCCAAGAGGGAGCTGTTGCACAGTGTAAGATTTGAGTTGACAGCCGGCACCATGGCTCACTAGGCTAATCCTCCACCTTGCGGCACCGGCACCCCAGGTTCTAGTCCCGGTTGGGGTGCCGGATTCTGTCCCGGTTGCCCCTCTTCCAGGCCAGCTATCTGCTGTGGCCCGGGAGTGCAGTGGAGGATGGCCCAAGTCTTTGGGCCCTGCACGCCGGCTGCGGCAGCCATTGGAGGGTGAACCAACGGCCAAGGAAGACCTTTCTCTCTGTCTCTCTCTCTCACTGTCCACTCTGCCTGTCAAAAAATAAAAAATAATAATAAAAAAAAAGATTTGAGTTGAATTACCACTGAAGAACAATATAGGTCTGAACTACATTAGGGTCACTTTAGCTTTCCCTTCCCTCTAGTCTTTACTGTTCATCACTGCCATTCTTGAGCTTTGGCATTTGTATTTTTTCTTCCTTAGGTAATGTACTTATGTGCCACAAAACTGCATTTCTGACATCTGTGTTACTTTTCTTTCATTCATTAATTCACCAAACATTTTTGAGAAAGTCATTAAGCAGGCCACATCAGACTGGAGAAATAATGCTAATGGAATTTGATGCATTCGTGACAACTATAGCTTCCTTTCTAGTCAAGAGATTATAGGCCAAATGTTATAGATATAAACAAAACTTGTATCATGTGTTGTATGATGCAAAAATTAAAACCCTACGATGTGATCGAACATAATTGGAAGACTGCTTTAAAATCATTGAAGGGAGGGGCTCTGGCGAGAAGAGTCTAAAATTCTGCGACAAAATGGAGTCCTTTAATTTAGATATCAGCCTCCTTAAGAGTGTGAAGTTCTGGAATCAGCAACACACAAAGCTGGTAGTAGCCCATACCAGTTTTACTTAGAAGATCAAAATGTTGACGGAAAAGTAGAGGTAATCTGGAATAAATGGTAGGCAAAAGCAAAGGACACTGAAAGAAGAAAAGAAATAAGAAAAGCATAATACAAGAATATGTGGACAAATTGTAACTACTCCACAATATCTCCCACAGCTGATATTCAGCAAAATGTGTCATACCAACAATGTATAATTAGTAGGGCTCCTGCTCATTTCAACCGTTTGTGTGACATATGGCAACAGCGCCTGGAACAATGCTCTGTAAAAGCATTTCTGGAACTCTTGTAGCTGTTACTGAAGATATCTTTACTGCTGCGGTACAACTATTGCATACTACTGGCAGGGATATTATTATTCCTATTACAACCTGTTCTAGCAAAAGATTTTCTCAAAATTGAGAGAAGAAATCTTGTATTTGTTAAAGAACTCCATCGCTTAGGAAATACCTATAGTTAAGTTTCAATAATCTTCCTAGTATATGTGGACTTTTTTTTTTTTACATCATTGCAAAGCTGACATGCTGAATTAAAAATAAATGTAGACTTTGAATTTCAATCAGGCTGAGAGCTTCTTATGAGCAGGGTACTTAGAGTTTATAAAACTTTTAATCTCATACTATTTAATGTAATGCTTAGTACGTAAACAAAGCCAGGAACGAATTATCTGAATGTTGTATACCACACTAAAACAAATATACAACTCTTCTTATTTTTTTGGGTCACTGTTCTTTGAGAGACCTGCTTATGTAAAACAGAACCAGAGCCATTGTTTCCCAATATGTAGAAGAATTCATCAAGTATGCCATATTACTTTACAGAAAGATTTATAGAACATTATTTGCCATAACAAATATTTTTTTAAAAACCTCATCAGAAAAGGTCTACTTTTGATATTTACGGGATATCACGGCATTCTCATTTTAACCTGGCCTTGAGCTGATTAATCCGAACTCTGACACAAGCAAGTCAACAAGATTTGATACTAATCAAACAAAAATCTTCAAGTGAAAATGTTTGCTTACAAAATATTCTAAAACTTCCTTATAATTATTTCATCTTATTTTTTCCAAGAAAAATAAGCATTATCGAAAACCTCTTAACAATTGTAAAGGGATTTTTATACTAAGATAAAACATCCAATATATTCCAAATGCATGCAATAATTAAATGAATGATTAGTAAATATTAAGGCAAGGGGATATTTCCATGAGCTTACTTTAGAAGAGATACTTTGTTAAGCTGCACACTCTGTGTCTACCTATCCTGCTGCTGCCACATTCTTTGAAGTAGGTCCTGACTCCCAGGCCCTGTTCCAGGTGAAAATTACTGCAGTGGATCCCTGGGGGCTGAATCCTTATATGAATTGGGTCAAAGCATTACTGACTTCAACTCAGGAATCCAAGTATCCAAAATAGTACCAGTATCACTATACACAATTGACAGAACTTTAATGTTATATCTTTCAAGTATATTTTACATGTGTATGCTTATAGTTTGCTATAAATTATCCAATAAAATACCCAAACATGGATTATGTTTAAAAATGCAAAAATTAATAATCCATTGACAACTGATGGATTGAGAAAATTGAATCACACCTATGAAACAAGTGTATGAAGATATCATAAAGAAGGAAATTGTAACACTAAGTAAATAATGTTTACTCATGATTTATCACATCAGGCAAGATGGGGTTCTCCTAGTACACAATAACTTTGTATTTATAAAAAAATGAGTAAGAATAAACAAATGTTCAACTGTAGGAACTTGGTAGTATCTTTTGGAAAACACAGCAAGTATCATAATTTATTAGAAAACATAGGGCTGTTAAGCTAGCAAATAAATCACGTAAAACAAAATTTACATAAATTATAAGGTTTTGTGACAAATGATATTCAGTAGGTCAGGTGTATTAAAAGCATTTTCAAGTCATTATTTTCAATTTACAATAAGTTTATTGGAATATAACCCCATTGTCAATGAAGGATCTGTTAAATATAAGAATGGGAATAAGAGAAGGAGGAGATGTACAATTTGGCACATGCTCAATCTGACTTGCCCCAAACAGCAGAGTTAGAAACATGCCAGGGGATTCCAATTCAATCCCATCAAGGTGGAATGCACCAATGCCATCTCACTAGTCCAAGTGATCAATTTCTGTTCACAATTGATCATAATGATAGGACTAAGAGCCAAAGGGATCACATAAACAAGACTAGTGTCTGCAAATACTGGCTGATAGAATAAAAAAGGGAGAGAACGATCCAACATGGGAAGTGGGATACACAGCAGACTCATAGAATGGCAGATGTCATAAACAGCACTCTGGCCTCAGAATCAGCCCTTAAGGCATTCGGATCCAGCTGAAGAGCCCATGAGAGTATTTCAGGCACGGAAAGCCAAGACACTCTGGCAAAAAAAAAAAAAAACAAAACAAAAAAATGACCTACATGAAAGATCTCTGTGAGTGAGATCCCAGTGGAAAGAACAGGCCATCAAAGAAGGAGGTACCTTTCTCTGAAGGCAGGAGAGAACTTCCACTTTGACTATGACCTTGTCTAAATAAGATCAGAGTTGGTGAACTCAAAAGGCCTCTATAGCCTTGGAAACTCATAAGAGCCTCGGGTGATTACTGACACCATAAACAAGAGTGTCAATTGTTAAGTCAACAACAGGAGTCACTGTGCACTTACTCCTCACGTAGTATCTCTGTCCTTAATGTGGTGTTCAATGTAAATTATTGCTATAATTAGTACTCAAACAGTATTTTACACTTTGTGTTTCTGTGTGGGTGCAAACTGTTGAAAGCTTTACTTAATTTATACTAAATTGAAGTTCTGTATATAAAGGGAATTAAAAATGAATCTTGATGTGAATGGAATGGGAGAGAGAGCAGGAGATGGGAGGGTTGGGGTTGGGAGGGAAGATATGGGGGGAAAAAGCCACTGTAATCCATAAACTGTACTTTGGAAATTTATATTTATTAAATAAAAGTTTAAAAAAATGAAGGAACATCTGTAATTACTGCAGATTCAAAACAGATCAGCTTGAGATTGAAAATCTCCTGGAATTTTTCAAATTTAAGTTACAGGAGGCCCCCACACATTTGTGGGTTTTATTGCCAAATGTCAATAAAAGTTCTCATCGTGACAATCAGAGTAAAATTTCTCTTGTTGAACCAGCAGGCTTAAAAATGTAACCATCTTGAAATGTGCCCAGGGGAGAGTCATCATTTTGAAATAAGTCCAATGCATTCTCTACAACAAAAGCAGGACCATCAAGAGAAAGATATGCACCTCTTTTATCTGACTTTCAGGCAGGAAATTTAGCAAACTCCAGCTACCTCTTGCTTTCTAGTCTCACCTATAATGAGGGAAAAAAAAGCTGAAAATCATTTGTGAATGTCACAGCCCAGCCCGGGGAGGAAGGATTTGTAGGATTACAGATAACTACTTCTTCCTTCACACCTTACCACTACAGCAACCAGACTCCTGCATAATAAGAACCAATTACAACTGAAAGGACCACAAAGCTCACTCTATTATTATGGAATTTCTAGGGAAAACCTACCAAACAGGAGAGATAAAATAAGAACCCTAGAGTATATTGAAGTCACATATGAACAGCCACCGCAAACAATCTACTTCTAGCCAGATAAGCATAAAATTTCACACTATTGGTTTATTTTCCTGAATTCCTATGATTAATGCATCATAGTTGGCTTTCAACAAGGAGAAAAAAAAAACACAAACATGATCGGAAGAGACAAAGCAAACATCAGAAATATCAGATCTGACAGAGATTTTGTGATTATCAGGCTGCAAATGTAAATTAAATATAGTTTATCTGCTCCAGGCTCTCATGTAAAGTGTGAAAACCATGCAATGACTAATGGATAATGTAATCACAGAGATAAAAATGCTAAGTAAGTATCAAAAGGATGGCTTTGTTTCTGCTGAATGCTTTAACAGAAATGAAAACCACCCTGGATATGCTCATCAATAAACTGGACACAACCAAAGAAATAATTGTGATCCAGAAAGCATGTCAATAGCAGCTTCCCAAACTGAAATTAAAAGATGAAACAAGAATGCAAAAAAGTAGAATAGAATGATGAAGAACCATGCCAATTCCAAACATGCGATGTGTAACAGCCAAAAAGGACAAGAAGAAAGGAAGAGAAAAAAATACATTTGCAGTAATATTTGTTAAGAATACTCTAAAATTTAAGACAAAAATCAAAACACAAACCCAGTAAACTCAGAGAAGCCCCAGAAGGATAAATACCAAAACCCCTACACCTATGTACATCATATTCAAAGTGCAAAAAGACCAAAAGAAAAAAAAATAAAGGAGAACAAATCTTAAGAGAACCCAGAGGAAGAAGATACCTTTCCTATTGTGACAATGAATTTTTATGTGTGAACTTACCTAGGTCAAGAGCACACTTTATTCTTTTAATGTGAGTGATCTTTGGATGAGATGAATATTTAAGTTGGGAGACTGATTGCCCTCACTAATAGACTGGGCCTCATCCAGTCACTGGAGGACCTCCAAAGAACAGAAACACTGGCTTCCTTGATTAGGAGAGGATTTTTCTTACCTGACTTCCTTCTTCTTAGAATAGCAGCTGTGGCTTGCTTTTACACTCAAACTTCCATTTCTGCTCTCCCTGATTCTCAAGTCTACCATTTGTAGGACTGATATACAATAAAAATACACTTTATGTATATTCAATAGTGTAGCTATGACGGTACTTCAAAACATTCATGGGAAAATCGAGTCAAAAGAAACATACTTCTTTTTTTGCAAAATGTTTGGAAGTCCATACATATGGAGGGGCTTCAGAAAGCTCATGCAAAATGTATATTATAAATTATGCATGGACATAAATGAACCTTTAGTAGCTTTTAATCGATTCATCAATTAATTGACATTATTTAGTACTTAGAGCCTAGGATGCCTCAAAAACTAGACAAAAGGTAACTATTCAAGATTTGTTACAGCAGTACAACCATACAAACGATCCAGAACCTTGTCCTAACATTCTGTATTGGTCAGGTTTCTCCAGAATAATAGGCGCAGCAGAATAGTGAGAAGAGTGAGGGAGAGGGAGAAAGGGGAGAGGGAGATTTATTATGGAGAACTGGCTCGCAGGATTACAGAGGCTAAGAAATCCCTTGGTCTGCCATCTGCAAACTGAAGCCTGAGGGATTGCAGTGGTAGAATTCCCAGTTCCAACTCAGAGGTCTGAGAGCTGGGAGAACCAATGGTAT
The DNA here is from genome assembly GCF_964237555.1 of Oryctolagus cuniculus. Taxonomy (NCBI): domain Eukaryota; kingdom Metazoa; phylum Chordata; class Mammalia; order Lagomorpha; family Leporidae; genus Oryctolagus; species Oryctolagus cuniculus. Next base: position 29,239,133 of record NC_091443.1, on the reverse strand, counting down.
GAGTTTTAGTCCACATCTGTAGACCTGAAAATGAGAGAGCTGATGGTATAGGTCCTGTTCTGAGGGCAAGGGAAGTCAGACATCCTATCTCAGGCAGAGAAAGGAAATTCTCTCTTCACTTCTTTGCTTTTCTATTCAGGCCTTCAGTGGACTAGCTGAGGCTCCCCAATACTGGGTAGAGTAGTATGTTCTACACAGTCTACACATTTAAATGTCAGTCTCTTTAATTATCCAGAGATAATTATCCAGAGATAATGTTTCATTATCCAGAGATAATGTTTGACCAAGTATGTGAGCATCCCATGGCCCAGTGAAGTTGGCAAAGAATTAACACCATACCTACACAGGACTCTTACCCTGTTGTAAGCCAGAAATTACGAACTAAGGACTCATCAAATATGGCCTTTTTGTGATTTTGTTTTGTCTGTAAATTACTTTAAATTTAGTAAATTCCCAGATTACTACATATTTATAAATATAAAAGATCAGTCAATTTCTATTGCATTTCTATTCTCTCATAATAATTTGTGGCTTTAGTTTGCCACAGCCCCTAATACTCTCTGTTATCCCTTGCTCATTTAAATGACTGATCTTATCTTTAAAGACATTTTAGGTTGGATCCTTAAGTCTTTATAAAAGTGAAATATTGTTCAGAAATTGTTAGCTAAAGAGTATGCTACTAATTATTTGGTGATTTTCCTCAGGTAGACAAACATCAGTCTTTTACACAGGACAATATCCAAATCATAGTGATTTTAAGAACACATTCTGAATACCACTTTTGTTTTCCAACAAATGATCAGCAAAACAACCTGTAGTATCACTGATGAATGGTTTTGCTCACAGCCGAGAAGAAAATGATTTCTTCCAATCCAATGCAACAGAATTTTATAGGTATATATAATTTTCCTGTATGTCTTTCTCTAACAGAAAGAAAAACAATGTGTCTGGGTCAATTTTTAATATTCTACAATGCTTGGCACAGTGCCTATACAGAACATTTAATAAATATTTACTACATAATACATTAAAATAGCACATTCATTTTCAGTACCAGAAAATATTTTGAGATTGGAAAGTCACCAAAAAATAATTTTCCAAAAAATAATTTTCCAAAGCACTTAACATGTTTGTAACTCTCTCATCATTACCAGTAGAATAAAATAGCTTCAACAAATGGTTGAAAAAAATTGATTGTGTAGATATGATTTGCTGAAAAGTACATACTTTTCCTGTTCTCGAACAGTAATTTTCCATTGTGAAAATACATTAAAGAAAAAAAATGAAAGTCTAGAAATTGCTTTTATTGCTTTTAAAAGACTTATATAGGTATCTGATATTTGGAACTGATTGACCAGCTAAGTGTTTTCAAATGTGTCAGCTTTCAATCTCTTGAAAAGCCAGTTGCATCCAAAATAAATGTACCAATTCTAGCCTGATAGAATTGGATCACTTTAGTAGAGGACTAAAAGCTAACTGGCACAAATACATCATGTAAAACAAAAGAAGGGGCGTTTGAATAGAAGTCCCAGAACTAATGATTTCAACTTCAACTTTCCTGACTACAAATGGTTGCTATATAAGTATCTGTGCTTTTTAAAGTCCCCAAGTGGTTGAATGCAAGTTAAACAAACAGAAGATCAGGTTTGCACATTAGCATGGGATTAAAATAAAAAGGTGCATATGGTTTCTACCCATAGAGATTGATTAGACAGGTCTGAGGTCTAGCTGCAGACCTGTCCCAAGTCGTTTTAGTGCATAGCCAAGTTTGAGAACTATTATTCTAGCCTAGGATTTAAATTCTGTTAGTAGCCCTTCTCTCACTCATATGTGAAGAAAATATGCTTATTTTACTTCAGACTTCATAGATTAAAAGAACATTAATGTACAAGCCTATATCAAGAATGATCCAGGTAAATGTTGTTTACTTGGTATCAGCAATGTCTGGCTTTATTTATATTTTCTTGACTATACCATTCCTTTCAACCCCTTAAGACACACACACACAGAGAGAGAGAGAGAGAGAGAGAGAGAGAGAGAGAGAGAATCATTTTATTCTAGTCTGCCATTTCCAAATACTCTTGGTTATGTCTCCTGAATAGATCCATTGTTTTGTATATACAATTTGAAGTTATAATTTTTCCCAATCAAAATAAGCACATCAACAAAGGGTATGCTTTTGTGTTTGTTGCTGTAAGTATTTAATGTCTGAGCTTTCAGCAACTGTGTCACAACCTCCATTGTGTCTAACCTCCAATATTCTTTGTACAGCTTCTATTGAATTGAAAAAGCACTTTAAGTGATGTGGGCAGAAAGGCTGCTCACAAAGAGGAGCTGAGAATTGCCAGCCCTGGCACCACAGCCTTACCTGCACTGCAGCGCCATGCGCATTTGCCAAGCTCCACCTCTTTGCTTATGCCAAGACAACAGCTAACTATATCAAATACAGCTGCTGTGTCCCCATGATGACCTTTAGTTCATTATAGTGGAATTACCATTGCTGACACTCCCACTGTCGTCATACATCTGATGCCATGACATTTCCAGGATTGCAAAACTTTAAAAAAAAAGTGAAAAAACAGGCAATACTCAAGCTCCACCCTTTTTAAATATTCAGTTAAACCTCATGCCAGTACCCTGCCTAACGCTGTCAGATCTTAGAACGGCAGAATTCTGCTAATTATGGCTCTTTCTGAGTTTGCTTGCACTCATTCCTCATTGTGTACTTCTGTTTTGAATAAATTTTGAAAACTGAATTCTTTCTTGGGATGAAGAATCTGACCTACCTAGCCAGGGGCAACCCTATCCCCTAAGCACAGTGAGGCTTTCTTACTCAGAAACAAGGGCAATTCAGTGCTTATATAGAACAAACATGGTTATAGAGAACAAAAATTCTCTAACCTAGCAAAGACATCTCATCCTTATAGGGAACTTGTGCGCCTCAAGAAAGCAATGATGGCACCCCCAGTGTAACTTTCAGATTGTAAAAATGTGAATGCAATTTGAACTATACCTCTGTGGCAAGGTGGAAGGGCCTGTTTTCATGTTGTAGCTCTCTTTACCAGGCAGACTGGAACCTAATATTTTTCAGTTGCAAGTTATGTCTTCTAAGATAGCATCAGAGAATTTGGAGAAGCTTGAGTTTCCAGGTCCCACAGTATTTAATCAAAATCTCATGGAGTCTGGCCAGTAATCTGTGTTTTAACAATTTTCTGTTTTCATGCATCAGAATGTATGATGCATCTGATGAATATTAGACTGTTCTAAGTACTATTCTTATGGAAAGATGACTCCCTACCACCTACAATAAACTAAGTTCAACTCATGTCAGAATAAAGGAAAAGATTTGGACGATTGTTCTTTGGTGGCTTGATACTGTCCAGGAGTTACAAAGTCTAAAAAGAAATCTTTACTGAATATAAAGGAAAACAAGCCAATAAAAGTGATTAAAGGGTCGAACTGTAGTTTTCCACAGTCAGAAAGGGTATGTAGTGGTGTTACATAGCAGGTAACATAGATTTCATGTTTTTTGTACATGAAAGGATGCTTTTGAGTTTGAATCCAATGTGGAATTTAATCTTTCTGTCAAAGGAATTGAATTATAATCTCACCTTTTGCTACAGCTCCATCAGAACACACAGGAAGCTGGCCAGGAGCACAAACAAGTCTCAGAGAGACAGAGGAGAGCATACGTCAGTGCTAGCACAGTAGACAACATTTCTAGGAAATAAGGCACTGAGAGAAGGCATTTTCAGAATGCCAGAAGGAAAAACTTAAACGTGTGAGTTCTATGAAGCTAAAAACAGAGATAACTCAAACTCAAGAAATGCAGCCAACAAAGATCTTGTATTTCAAAAACTTCCTGCAAAAACCAAAAATATAAAACTAGTGGATTTCTTTCATGCATATTTACTGAAATATCTTAATCTAAAATTTGAGTAAACCAAAAGGATGTACTCTTCCCTGCAAACAGGATGTGATATTATTAGTCATGTCTGTCCACTGAACAAAAGGAAGAGAACTTCGCACCTGTGGCTAGCTGACTTTTGTAACTTTCTGTCTGGTAGGATAGTCTTTCAGTGAAACCTCTGGGTTTTTTCCTCCTTTGTAATTCTTCTGAAATATAATTCTCCCACGACTTGAATAGACGTGGTAGACAAAAATGACACAAAGAACCTAATCAAATATTAAAATCAAATCCTTGATTGAAAAATAATTTTGAAAATACTACTTTCAAATGCAAAACCTGAGTTTCTTGACAGTAAAAATTACACACACACACATATATATATATAGAACATCCAAAACTTATATATATATGTGTGTGTCTATGTGTCTGTGTATGTGTGTATAACATGCAAGCAATATATATATATATATGACCCCAAACCTATATAAATCAAAACCCAAAGTGAAAAAATCAGAATATGAAGTTTATAGTATAATAACAGAGTGGGAAGTGCATCATAAAAAGGTTGTTTAATAGATATATTTTTGACAATGAAAAAAATTGAGAACTAAATTCAGTGCAAGTGGTTCAGATTTAGATGTTAATGTTTATCTCAGAAGAAGATCATAGACACATACCTAGCTAAATACAAGTATAAGGATGGTATAAAACAATAAATACCCCAGATAAGTTTGGGGCCTAGGTATAAGAGCATCAGGAACTGGCTCTTGGGAAATATTCTAGTAGACCCTAGATATTATCATCAAATCTGTTCAAAAGTAGAATAAGAATGGCTGATGGAAGTCCTTGGGTGGGTCCACTTGCATATAATATCTTAACACTCACATTCCAGGTTGGTTCAAGAATGCTACTTAAGAATTCTCAAATACTACCCACCAAAAAAAAAGAAAAAAAAAAAAGCCCATAGGAATCCTGAAATACTCTCTGAATAATGACTGATATAGTGCTAGCACCTATGGAATCCTATTCTTTGAGTGGAAAGGACTTACCAAGATTTACCCCTTGAAGTCATGAGAATACTTCACATTCTTTTGGGAACAGAAGTCTAAACTTTCTAATTAAATGATAAAAGACAAAAGAAATAAATAAGGTAGGTGAAGAGACTAGGGTATATTATATGAATATATGAATATGATTGTGGATTTAAAGACTGATGAGGGCTCAAATGTTTTGAGAGCTGCAATAGTAAAGAAAGTGATGTATAAATAGAGGAAATGATAGAGAAGGAAAACTTGCAGATGAAATGGAAGGACCATAGTTATTGGTGACACTTTGAGTCATGACGAAAATAGGCTAATAGCTGAAGAGGAAATGCCAGAGATAGGAAAGAGGGCAAGATTGCACAATGTCGGGGAACTGAAAGATAAGCTGCTATAATGATCACTGATTTTCAAGAATACTGTGATTGCATTGGAGATCCTGGTGCAAAAATTTCAAGATGTTAAAGAGCATGGGCATGGTAGCAGATGAGCACAAGAAAGAGGGGAGTGAAAGCTGGGGGATGATACATTAGGGAAGGAAGGAGGGAGCCTGCAAGTGGTAGAGAAGCACCTCTGTGCTCAACTATACTCATGATAGCACAGTGGGCATGGGGCTCAATATCCAAGAGGCCTCAATTGAAGCAGGGTTTTCAGATCCATGGATGTTACTGTGTTTCCATTTGTTTAGATTGCCTTCACTGTTCCAGCAAAATTCTCTGCTTTTTCAGAGTATACACCTTGTACATCTTTTGCCAGATTTATCTCAAAGTATTGCAGACATTTTGATGCAATTGGAGCTGGTAGTGTTTATTTAGTTTCAATTTTTGGTCATGCATTATTAGTAAACTAAAAATTATTAAAAGCAACAGTAATTATTACCTTAAAACTTCAGAGGACTAGGAATATGGGATCAGTCCAGCTGAGTGAATCTGGTTCAGTGTCTCATGGGGCCATTGTCAAAGTGTTGACCAACACCCTTTCAAGTCTGGACTAAGGCTGGACAACATACACCCATGTTCTCACCATTCTTCCTTGGGTTGTTGGAACGAGAGTTTTAGGTTCCTGCCACTGAAAATTCCCCCATAGAAGAACTCACAATGTCATTCTCAACTGACTCTCTCATACCCTGGAGCCGTTTTCTGGTCTCCTAAGCTCTGTCTGTGGAAAGGGTGAATTTCAAGATGGGAGATCCAGGCTGGACTCCCAGAAGGCTGTGGAGTGAGGCCAGAGTTCAGAGTGCCCTTATCACTCTGCCCTTATTATTTTTAAATCTCTTTCCTCCTTTGTTCCAGTTCAGATAGCTTGTACTGCTGTAAGTTAACTAATCTTCTCTTCAGTAAACACAGAAAATGCCTTTAATTCTACCCACTACATTTTCTTATTGGACATTACAGATTGTTATCTCCAAAAGGTTGGTGTCTTTTACATTTTCCATATCTCTACTTCCTCTTTCCAAATAGCTTCTTGAGCATACAGACTACATTAGTAGTAACTATTTTCCTGTCCTTCTCTATTGATTCTGGCATCTCTATCCTTTCTGGGTCAATTTTGACTTCCTGAAGTTTCCTCCTCATTGTAAGTCATTTTTTAATGCTTCTCTGAATGAGTCCTAACATTTTTTATTGGGTGGTAGACATTGTGAGTTTTATCTTGGTGCAGAAGCAGACAGCTACTTTAGAACACTTAATGAAGATACTGGAAATACTGTACCACAGTATGTGGTGGATCCCAGATTTCAGTTTAAAAGTCTATTTCCAGAACTTTGTGATCTATAGCATTTCTTATTGTCTCTGCTTTTCCTTGGTGCATATACTTGACCACTGGGCCTTTCTCTTCATCCACTGCCATTCCTTGCTTGTCCCTTTTTGCCTATAATAGTATCTATGCCACTAAATTATGTCTGTCTCTGAGCCTGCAACACTGACATGCTTTTTTTATTTGAAATAATCACAGTCTCAATCCCTCACTTTTCTAGAACCTTTAAAATGTATACGCTTCCTATTACTCTGTATGTCAAATGCAGTGATAGCAAGTAGGCACATTTTTGCTAAATTGAACTTAAGCTTAGTGTCAACAAAAACAACTCCTCTGTTAGAAGCATTCATCTAGAACTTGGAAGGATAGAAAACATCCTTTAGGGGTGTGACACAGTGGTATCAGGAGCATTTTGATGCAGATTCGATTGCCTTGAATTAGGGGCATTTTAACACAAAGAAACAAAAACAGGTGAAAGTCAAACACACTGCTGTCCTATATTGCTAACAATGGAGAGCTTCTGGGTTGTGGGGAAAAGTGTTGGGGAAATATAATTAAAAAGTGAATTCTTCAAACTCAAATATTCACAAGGTAATGGAGATAGAAAACGATTTTATTATTGAATAAGAGTTAAAACAGAATATGATGCACATCACAGGCTGTCTACTAAAAGAAATCACACGTTGTATTATACAGCCAAGAAGGTTCAACGTATTACTTGTATCCACATAAACAATAATTAGTCCTCAAGGGGACTTGGGAACACCAGGTTCATTCTAAATGTTCTTGGTTCATTCTAAATGCACAGTTCATTCTAAATGTACTTGGTAGCTGGGTGCCCTCTTGTGAGTCTATTCACTTTAGACAAAGGAAAATAAACTTGTCCTATCTTTATGACAAAAGGTAGTTTAGCAACTTGCAGCCTAAAGATCCCATAGTCCCACAGAAATGGGGAGATAGAGTGGTAGCTCCTTTGACATTTAGTCCCTTCCCCCATCCCTTCCTTCCTTCTTTGTTCATTTATTTATTCCATAAAATTTATTTGTTTATATATTTGAAAAGCAGATTTACATAGAAGGGAGAGAGAGATCTTCCATTCTCTGATATACTCCCCAAATGGCTGCAATGGCCCAGCGTGGCCAGGAAAAAGCTAGGATCCAGGAGTTTCTTCAGGGTTTCTCCCATGGTTGCAGGGGCCAAAGCCCTTGGGCTTTTCTGCTGCTTTCCCTGGCACATTAGCAGGGAGCTGGATGGGAAGTGGGGCAGCCAGGAATTGAATTGGAGTCCATATAGGATGCAGGCATCCCAGCATGTGGCTTACTGCTATGCCACAACTCAAGACCTGTATCCCTGCATTTCAAAAAGATGGCTCCTATGTTTTTTCCCTATGTTTTGTCATAAACGTGACAAAAAGGCCTAGAACATTGTCACGTGGATTTGTATACATTTCAATGAGAGGAGAAAGTGTTTAGTTGTCTAAAGTAAGTGGCCTAAGATAAAGGATGGGAAATAAATATCTTTCCTTACTTTTCACAGAAAAAAAATTAAGCCTCTTTTTAAATTTGTCTTTGTTCTTAAAATGACAGTCTAAATCTTTGTTCTCAAAGTGTGAGCTCAACACTAACAACATAGGATCCTGTGGGGATTTTATTAGACATGCAGAGTTTCCATCCTCATCCCAGGCCTACTGAATAAGAAACTGCATTGTTAATCTCCCGTTCTTACCCCTCCTCCCCAGTTTAGCTTAATTGCCAGTGCTCTCTCAAAAGCACTGCTTTATTGGATGTTATAGGAGTTCCAGATCTTCATCCACCCAGAGTCCAGGCTGTAAACTATTTCAGGCTTCAAAAAACCGTTCTGTCTGGTTATTTAACATCATTTTGGGTACTCAAACCAATGAAAATTCAGATTCCAGGCAAGTATACCTGAGTCAGTGACTTCAGGTTGAATGGCTCTGTATCTCATGACTCGTGGTCTAATTTCTAATCCCTTATACTCCACTCCCACACATATTTCCAAGGCTTCTTCATACTGGTGAGACTTTATAAAATACTTTTAGAGTATGAGCTATTTCTCCTTAAAGTAGGTTGGCAACTTCAATATCCCATCTATGTTTTGACTTACATAATGCGACAGAAGACAGTGTCCAGTGGTTGGTATAAGGCTTTCTATCTGGCATTTTACACAAGTTCAGTAGTAAGAGGCATACACAGGAGAAGGCTGGGACTCTCAAAATGCTAAGTGTGGGTGATACCTCCTTCTAGTGGCAGGACAGCTGCAGGGAGATGGGAGAGTATGAAATTTTATTCATTTTGTCTAAGATGTTCCCAATCAAATATATATCATAAGACCTAGTTCCTTTCCCTCTACTTCCCTTACCTTAGCTTACAGTCCCGGGATGGGGTGCTTGAACAGTTCATTAGGGTGAAGTCTTAGCTTTGCAATTGCAACTGTGTAATTCTTATAACTGCAATGCAGGTGTGATCTGCAGTCATGTACTAAGTATAGCAGTCAGCAGTCAGAGATAAGGTATTTCTTTCAAGCTATTTTTGAAATTTCTTGATCATCAAGTTGGTTATTCATAATCTTTCATTTCTCCTTCTTCCTGTATATGTTTTCTTGTGCCCCCAGAGGAAACCATGACACTGATAGTCAATTTTTGTCGTGGTGACTGGGTGCTCTCCTTTTATATGCCACACTTGTGATGTGAGTAACAGTGATCTCAGGGGGTGGCTACCTTGCAGCCACAGCCTTACCTCTGGGAAAGAGGCTGACCGTGTGCTGTCGAGGAGGGACTATGCTGGGGCTACTCCTGCTTTCCAAGTCTTCCTCTGACGTAACATTAACAAACATAAACTGACTACCATTTTGCCACCCAGCGATTTGCTGTGCCTCCCATTTCTCAAATGAGAGAGTGGGAGAGCTGTTTGGTGCAGTCCACAGATATCCTAAGACACAGAGGGCAGGATGAATCTGGAGGGGAAAGTGGAAGATACCCAACGTATCCACTATCTGAGTTCTCAACACAGTATTTACCTTTCAGGTTTCTTCCATGAGGAGAAAAGCATAACAATACTCATTACAAAACTGTGATTATAGTGCCAACCCTTTCTATTTCTCCTTCACTAACAGAAAATAATTCTCACAGCAATACTGAGACTGGCCTTAGACAAGACTGCTCATCAGATTGGCCCCTGGCTTATGCCTGAAAACTTGACTAGTAAATAGTTTTCACCAGTGATGTAAAACTTTATGAATGGGTCTGGCAATGTAGCACACAGGTTAAGCTGCACTTACAATGCCAGAATCCCACATGAACACCGGTTCAAATCCCGGCTGCTCCACTTCCTATCTAGCCCTGTGCTAATGCACCTGGGAAAGCTGTGGAATATGGCCAAGTCCTTGGGCCCTTGCTATGCATGTGGGAGACCTGAATGGTGCTCCTGGTTCCTGGTTTGGCCTGGCCATTTGGGGAGTGAAACAGTGGATGGAAGATCTCTCTTTTCCTCCCTCCTTCCTTCCTTCCCTCCCTCCCTCCCTCCCTCCCCTCCTCCTCTTCCTTCTCCTCCTCCTCCCCCTCTTCCTTCTGTGTGTGTGTGTGTGTGTGTGTGCAACTTTGACTTTCAAATAAATCAGTGTGCCTCAACCATACAATGTGGCTTTGTGCTGAGTATCTACTTTCTCCCTAATAATCTGGAATTTCACATGGGATCATGCCCTAATAAAATTCCTGGAGTCTACAGCTCAGTATAGCTTCCTTTGTAGACAACACTTTATATGTGTTGTCATAACGTGTTGGTTGCTGGAACAGTTAAGCCCATCCTGTGTGATTCCTCTGGGAGAGAACTCAAAATTTTGTTCCCGCTTTCCTCTGGATTTCACCCCATGTACCTTCATCCTTTGATGATTTTTGCTTTGGATCATTTCATTGTAATATGTTCCAGCCATAAGAATGACTGTCTGGGCCGGTGCCGCAGCTCAATAGGCTAATCCTCCACCTTGCGGCGCTGGCACACCGGGTTCTAGACCCGGTCGGGGCACCGGATTCTGCCCCGGTTGCCCCCCTTCCAGGCCAGCTCTCTGCTGTGGCCCGGGAGTGCAGTGGAGGATGGCCCAAGTGCTTGGGCCCTGCACCCCATGGGAGACCAGGAGAAGCACCTGGCTCCTGGCTTTGGATCAGCGCGGTGCGCCGACTGCGGCGGCCATTGGAGGGTGAACCAACGGCAAAAGGAAGACCTTTCTCTCTGTCTCTCTCTCTCTCACTGTCCACTCTGCCTGTCAAAAAAAAAAAAAAAATGCCTGTCTGGTGGGTCCAGTGAGTCATCTAGCAAATGGTGGAACCTGGAGCTTGTCATAGACACTACAGTCCAGGAGCATTCTCCAGTGTTAGAACATCAAAGATAGAAAGTGTACTCATTCATTCATCTACTAAAATATTTTGGCGTGTTGCTGTGCTTTGAATATTTGTCCTCTGAAACTCATGCAAAGTTAGTCTCCTCAAAGTCTTGTACTAATAGTACTCAGTGGATGGAAACATAATGTGGCTACGGTGTTTAAAGAAGGAGAAGCTTTTGGGAAGTGATTAGATTGGGTTAGGTCGTTGGGTTGGAGCTCCCATGATTTAATCCAGGTTGCTTTCGGGGTGGGGGGGAGAATTATTGAGCCAGCAAGTGCTCGTGAAAGCTTCTGAAACAAATACAGACAAGCAACTGCACTCCTGCCTGACGTGAGTTTGTCCAGGGCACCCTCTCGAGGGCCTGTGCCAACCTGCTTGGACTTTGTATTTCATAAGTTATAGTAAGAAAAAGTAATTAATACAAGTGCCTTCTGAAAGGTAGATACACTATGCTTTCAGAAAATATCTTTAAAGTTAAGCAATTTCCAAAGTCTATAGTTTGATCATTTTCATGGAATTAAACATCATTTTCAAAAATACATAAAAATTGTTTGTGCCATTATACTATTATCCTATATCCCTATCTGAAACAAGTAATGCAAAACAGAAAATTAAAATGTTTTATAAGATGTCATAGTCTACCAGTAGAATTACTTTCAGCAAGATATTGAGCATGAGATTAGAGCATGACATTTATCTTATATTAATTTTTTTTGACAGGCAGAGTTAGAAAAAGACTGAGAAAAAGGTCTTCCTTCTGTTGGTTCACCCCACAAATGGCCACTAAGGCCGGCGCTGTGCTGATCTGAAGCCAGGAGCCAGGTGCTTTTCCTGATCTCCCATGCGGGTGTAGGGCCCTAGCACTTGGGCCATCCTCCACTGCACTCCCGGGCCACAGCAGAGAGCTGGACTGGAAGAGGAGCAACCGGGACAGAACCTGGTGTGCAGACACTGCAGGTGGAGGATTAGCCTAGTGAGCTGCGGCACTGGTCAATCTAATATTAAAATTTAGTACTGAAACAAACAGGGCATAAGTATACATCTTAAAAATCAAAGTCGTATGGTAATCTTTCTGAGACTAAATATAAACCCATTCCAAATTATGATTTACAGATCTGATGTTAGCCATGTCCATTTCATGTGTCAATAAGCTCAAGATCTTTAACTGAATGTATACTTATATATTAAAAATTGAACTAAAATAACCTTCTTATCTATGACTACAAAATGTCCACCTATCTTGTTCTCCATTTAACTTATTTTAAAAATATTGTAATCACTGGCAATAATTTTAAATACCAGTTTTAAAATTTAAGGTTTTGCTTTCATTGGTAGCAATACCTAACATAAGAGAAATCCCTGAATCCTATTGCTCTTTTGACCAATGCTTTCTTGTGTATCTTAAGTCTATAACTGTGTTCCACCACTTTTAACTACATATAGACAAAAGGTCTTTTCATAGTAAGAATAAAAATGGGCAGCTCAAATAGGCTAATCCTCCACCTGTGGCGCCAGCACCCCGGGTTCTAGTCCCTGTTGGGGCGCGGATTCTGTCCCTGTTGCTCCTTTTCCAGTCCAGCTCTCTGCTGTGGCCCAGGAGTGCAGTGGAGGATGGCCCAAGTGCTTGGGCCCTGCACCGCATGGGAGACCAGGAGAAGCACCTGGCTCCTGCCTTCGGATCAATGCGGTGCGCCAGCCGCAGTGCGCCAGCTGTAGCAGCCATTGTGGGGTGAACCAACAGAATAAGGAAGACCTTTCTCTCTTTCTCTCTCTCACTGTCCACTCTGCCTGTCAAAGAAAGAAAGAAAGAATAAAAATGTAAAAATGAACTACATTAACTATGACCTCTTTTTTTCATTTTCAATTGTCTTTACATACAGAAGATCAACTTATTGTAAACTAAGTAAAGATTTCAACAGACTGTACCCACAAAGACATACAAAGTATAGAGAACTGTTTGGGTAGTAGTTTTACCGTTAATTCGCGTAGTACAACACATTAAGGACAGAGGTCCTACATGGGGATCAGGTGGACAGTGACTGCCGTTGTTGATTTAACAATTGACATTCTTGTTTATGGCGTCAGTAATCACCCTAGGCTCTTGTCATGAGTTGCCAGGGCTAAGGAAGCCTCTTGAGTTCACCAACTCTGACCTTATTTAGAAAAGGTCATAGTCAAAATGGAAGTTCTCTCCTCCCTTCAAAGAAAGGTACCTCCTTCTTTGATGACCTGTTCTTTTCACTGGGATCTCACTCACAGATATCTTTCATTTTGGTCATTTTTGTTTGTTTGTTTTTGCCAGAGTGTCTTGGCTTTCCATGCCTGAAATAATCATGGGCTTTTTAGCCAGATCTGAATGCCTTAAGGACTGATTTTGAGGCCAGAGTGCTGTTTAGGGCATTTGCCATTCTATGAGTCTGCTGTGTATCCTGCTTCCCATATAGGATCATTCTCTCCTGTTTAATTCTATCAATTATTATTTGCAGACACTGGTCTTATTTATGTAATCCCTTTAACACTTTTTGATCTTTTTGATCAATTATGAACTTAAACTGATCACTTTAACAAGATGTCATTGGTACATGTCACCTTGATGGGATTGGAATCCCCTGGCACATTTCTAGCTCTACCATTAGGGGTAATTCTGAGTAGGCATGTGCCAAACTGTACATCTCCTCCCTCTCTTATTCCTACTCTTATATTTAACAGGGATCACTTTTCAGTTAAATTTCAACACTTAAGAATAATTGTGTATTAACTAAAGAGTTCAACCAATAGTATTAAGTAGAACAAAAAATACTAAAAGGAATAAAATATTAAGTTGTTCCTCTTGAGAACTAAAATGTGCCTCACAATTATTTTAATATATTACAGATCTGAAAAGCAGGTAACCTTGTCCAATAATCAGAGACAGATGCCCAGACATATGAAATATCTCTCTTTAAATAGGGCATAACATTTCAGGAATACATGTATTTCTTTTTAAGTGACTGACAATGCCAGTTGTGTATTGCGTTAAAGCATATTGTTGATTTTCTAAAAGATGTGGTCTTCATGAAGGACAAAGTCCATGGAGTAAAGTAGAATGAATAGTAGCTGTTTTCTCTCTAAATAGTGACTCTAAGGACAGAAAAGAAAAGTCATTTAAAAAAATAACCTTGGTATTACAATGAAAGTATCAAACCCAGTGGGAGAAAAGCACATAATATACTCCAAAGTGTGTCGCATGTATTGCACACATATATTTCTATCAGGAAGATTACGGAGAGACTCATCTCTTATCCAGTTTTTTTTTTTTTTCTTGACAGGCAGAGTTAGACAGTGAGAGAGAGACAGAGAGTTATAGATAGTGAGAGAGAGACAGAGAGAAAGGTTTTCCTACCGTTGGTTCACTCCCCTAATGGCCGCTACAGCTGGCGCTGTGCCGATCTGAAGCCAGGAACCGGGTGCTTCCTCCCGGTCTCCCATGCAGGTGCAGGGCCCAAGCACTTGGGTCATCCTCCACTGCCCTCCCAGGCTACAGTAGAGAGCTGGACTGGAAGAGGAGCAACCGGGACAGAACCCAGCACCCCAACTGAGGCTAGAACCCGGGGTGCCGGTGCCGCAGGCGGAGGATTAACCAAGTGAGCCACAGCTCCGGCCTATCCAGTTTGTTTTTAAACACAATAAGGACATATTTTTGGAAAAGAAAACCATATATGTAGAGGAAAGACTCTTTTCACTGAAGAATAAGAATAATGATATTCTAAAATTAAAACTTTGGGGGAAAGAAAAGTGATGTTAGGCTTGTGGAAGTTCATGCATATATGATCTATCACTTTTCAATATCTTTTCTCCTAAAATGTGATTTAAGAGACTTGCTTTTTAAACAATTCTATTTAGCACATATTAGTTTAAAAAAATCCCTCCAGTAAGTATCATAGACTAGATTCATGCAGGCAATGTCAAAAGCTATTATGCTTTCTCTTTGGGGAGCTGCCACCCAACGGATTAGCTCCAGCAGTGATCACAGGAGCTTGATAGTTGGAAGCTTATTGTTAGCCGTAATAGAGCTTAAAAACATACAGAAATCAGCTTCCCTCTCGAAAACCTCCGCAGCAGTTATTTCATTTTCAGCTTTTTATGAAATATGTATCTAAAATGTATAGCAATACATTTATATTATAACAATAAAAATGTTTTCTTTCATTTTAATCAAGGGAAGGAGTAGTTGTGATGCAGCTGTCTTTTTGGTGAGGATATGTTTAGTTGATGATCTGTCCCATATACTGAAATATAAAAACAAAGTGACTGTATTAATTCAAACATTCAAGGAAGCCTACTGCTAAAAATTCTTTATGGTTTTACTCAAAGTGCAGTTTTTTAAATCAGAATAAATACATTCATAAGAAATCAAATACAAAACTAGTTATCTTGGCTTCAGAATGGCTATTTGGTTGCTGAATAAAAAGGAGAATATATGTAACTAAACTAGACCAATAATTTTTATCATAGTCCATCTCATATTCGAGTGAATCATTATATTCTTATAGATGCAATCAAATTTAAGATTTATCACAGATTTTTCTGGGATTACTTCTTTCTTAATATAGAATTCAATGAGTCACTTGCTTAGGCTGAAAGAAAATCAATACTGCAAATATACTCAATTTTTCCACAGAAATTCCCAAGAGAAATTATTCTATGGTCCAATAAATTTCTCAGTGAAGAAATATATTCTGTTGCTAGGCCTAAATATGTACTTAGTCATTTTACTCCATAACATTCACTTATACTGCACACTTGTCTTAATAATATAACCCTTTCTTCTTCTTTATAGAACAAATTTTTATATTTGCATAAGTTGCAGGCAGTTCTAATGTTCCTTTCAAGTTAGGTTACAAAATATTAAGGTAACAGTTTCTTCCTAAAACTGACAGCTATAAAAATCAACACATAAAAAGTATCCTCATTTGCAGCACCAAGACATTCTAAGAAACTATATTTAAATATATTCCTAATGAGGCTATGTTGCTAGCTCTGTCAAATTTGGGTAGATTCTGAAAACACAGTAGCCAACAAAATTGTTACATAAGTTAGGAAATTATTACTTTGAGGAAGTACTGGATTACAGTCTGCATATGAAAACTCTAGTTACTTAGAGATACAATTTCTTCAGCAAGATGTGTGGGTAGAAAACCCTTTGTCCAAATGAGGAAAGTCATATAATAACACCCATGCTTGGCAAACAAGCTCTTGTCATTAGTTTTTACCTTGCAAAGAGTCTTAAAAGTGAAGAAACCTTCTGGCCAGGTTTACCTGGCAGCTGTAGTTAGCAGTAGAAATTAATATATTTTACAGATTAAAAAAAAATCAATCCTTAGAATTGAATTTGCCATACCATAGTCACAAATAGAGTCACTTCTAGATGAATTATAACCAACTTTGTCAGCCTGAGCCATTAGAAACTAAATAATAGAAACGTAAAGATCACCAAAAAAAATTATTCAAACCTTATTGGGTTTTGTCTGAAATGAAAAGACAGCTACCTATTTTGAAACTTTTGATGCATTTACTTTTTCCACAAGTATGGGGCCTGTGTTCCAAGCAACAGCCTAGCACCTCAAATACATGCACAAAGGACTGGCAAATCTGAACCCCACTACATTAGTAAAATGTTTTATAATAGGTACTTTTTTTAAGTGACTTATCTTTCCTAGCAATGAGAAGTTTGGAAGATTAGGATCAGAGGAAGCTTTCAAGAAAAACAAATACATTTCATCTGAGTCTTAAAAGACGAAAACAGAAACTGCTGTGTAACAAGTACATATAACATGGCTACAGCAAAAATAGGCTACCAGAAAATACCATCATACGTCTCTCAAGCCTCCAACTCCATCCAGGTGAAGAGTTCAAGATGATAGGAATGTTATGGAAGTGAGTTACTTCTGAAGAAGTGGGCTGTGAGTTCCATCTTTAACCCCATGTCCCTAAGAGGAAACATGGGTAGTTATTTTGATCTCTCTGAAATCAGAGTATATCTTAAAATCAATAGTACACTATATTTTTTGGCAGCTTGCTTTTTCCTTTTAGCAGAAAATAAATTACTGGAGAACATATCATGCGTGGCTTCTCAGCTTCAGTGAAATATGGTAGGAAAGGCCCTGTGAAGAGAGTAATTTGGAAGAACTGCCTGGATGCTGTGCCTCAAAGACAAGCCGCACCCTTACCTCATGTGCAGGGCCTTGCTGTGTCTGATTTCTTTCCAGAGAGGAATTTGAAAGAGACCTGCTCTTTGATCTCAGGTGAACTCAGAGGACCAGGTTCAAATGTAAAGGGACAGAGCTTCTCTGAGAGAAAATGAACTGAGTTTAGTCTGCACGTGCAAAATTAGTGTTTTCTATGGATCCTAGGCAGGAGTGCACAGGATCATCTCATAGCCCATCCAAAGGGTTGACTGAGGGCCTGGTGGGCTCAGGGATTGATTGACTACTAACCCAGTGTGCCAGAGTGGAAGACGAATGTAAAAAACAAACAAACAAACAAAAAAACCCAGAGAATACATCCCTGGGATAGGTTGAACCCAAACTGCAAGAATCCTTAAATTTCAAGTTTCAAAACTGGGTATTGATTCTCTATGCATTGGAGAGCCAATTTAGTAAGCTAACAATAGTATGTCCTGATCTCTGTTTTAAAATGTTAGTTTGTAGCAGATAGTGACTAGTGAGGAAGAATGCAAATCTAAAACAGAAAATCGATTGTTTAAAGCTAGCAATACAAATAAAATTCTTTGGAAAAAGCCGAGAGATAAGTTGTGCTAGACAAGGCATTACCTCTGAAGTGTTTTCATATAAGGAGGAGTTCCTCCTTTTCCTATCTTAAAAACACCCATTTTAAGTGGAAGGGTTTAGGAATTTTTTAAACTACAGTGGTATCAAGAACTCTTTCATTTTCAAATTGAAATTTATAAACTCATTTAGCTAAAATGCATATTCTTCCAATCTTTGCCATACAACATTATGTGGCTGGAAGTCACAGAATATGGTTTTAGAAGAAGCTTCAGTGATATCTGAATGTTTGAATTAAATTGAATAATAATTTAGTGCAAAACATTTTTGCTTTAGATCTGCAGTTTATTCAATATTTGCTGCAGTTTTTAATCTCACCATGCCTTCATCATAAATATAAAACTGTGGGAAAAAATGCAGTAGCCTGTAGATTATGCATCCTATTGTATAAGTTTCTCCCATTGTATTCTGAGCAGAATAATGAAACAGTAGTAAAAACAGCTGAGTCTCAGCAAAAAAAAAAAAAAAAAAAGAAAAGAAAACCTACTACTGCTATCTTTCCAATTTTTATTAGCTAATGTCCTATCATTTTACCATTTAAGATCTTTTTAATACTAGAGATAACTCTTTCTTTCTGTTATTTTGTCATCAGGCACAAAATTTATCATGAATTTTTCTGAATTTTTCAATTGCATACACAATTAGCATTTTGTTATAAGAAAAAAGTAATTGTAAACACCATACAATATTGCTACTGTACTGCAAGTAATATTTTTGTTTAGTTCTTATGAGCAGTGTCAACTAAATGGATTTATTTATCAATAAAAAGCCCTTCTTAGAGTCATATAATTACTGAACTGTAACTTTATATTTAATACATTTAAGCCACTGGCTTTTACTGATGATACTACTGTCTTAGATTGAAATGAACTATGGGCATCTGATAATCTGAACTAAAACTTAATTCTCATCCAAGTTTAGTAACTTTTTTATGACTAGATGGTAAATAGATTCTTACTCTAGAGGGGAAAACTCCTGCAGATTGATGGTAGCTATGGTATTGAACCTTAGCAGATTAAGTGTGGAAATGCTGGCAAAGGTAAATTTCAAAAGTGATGATTTCAGTGGTTTGGCCAGTCTTAAACCAAATCATAATGCTTTTAGAATAGAAACTTTATTCCATACCATAGCGATTTATGAAACATTAGCCCAGGTTATTCATCCTGTGGACAAGTTTCACCAAAGAAGTCCACAAATATTTCCCTCTTCCTGGAAAAATTGATTGGCCAAAATTGAAGCCTCAGCTGGCAGACTTCCATTCATCCCTTCATTCAGAAACATAGCAGGAAAGCAAGAGCTGTGTGCAGAAATGACTAAGATATAGGTCTTGATCTCAAACAGCTCATTATCTAGAAGAAGGGATGGGGGTTAATAAATAAAGGAAAATAGTGTCTGGAGTACTGTTAAAAATTAAGTTGTCACACCAACAAAGGAAAGGGGCATGTGAGGCTAACTGCCCAGGTGACGCTTCCTGCCCATGTCCAGGAGAGAGCGATGCCAGGGTAACAATATTTCCTCATGCCACAGGAGACAGTGCCTTTGATAAATGAGAGACATTTTCTCCCAACTGAACAGTGGGAGTCCCTCGTCTACTAGATCCTTAATACCAGGGAAGGCATTATAGAATTCTGCCCTGAAGGAGTGTAATTCTACCCAAATCAGCCATGAGCATCACAAACAAACAGTTAAAAGTAGTTGGAAGAAAAAAACTGAAATATCCCAAAAGCAATTTATAGATTCAATGTGATACCAATCAAAATACCAAAGACATTCTTCTCAGATCTAGAAAAAGTGATGCTGAAATTCATATGGAGACACAGGAGACCTCAAATAGCTAAAGCAATCTAGTACAACAAAAACAAAGCCAGAGGCATCACAATACCAGATTTCAGGACATATTACAAGGCAGTTGTAATCAAAACAGCATGGTACTGGTACAGAAACATGTGGCTAGACCAATGGGACAGAATAGAAACACCAGAAATCAACCCAAACATCTACAGGCAACTTATATTTGATCAAGGATCTAAAACCAATGCCTGGAGCAAGGACAGCCTAGTCAGTAAATGGTGCTGGGAAAACTGGATTTCCATGTGCAGAAGCATGAAGCAAGACCCCTACCTGACACCTTAAACAAAAATTCACTCAACGTGGATTAAAGACCTAAATCTACGACCTGACACCAACAAATTATTAGAGAACACTGGAGAAATCCTGCAAGATATAGGTACCAGCAAAGTCTTCTTAGAAAAGACCCCAGAGGCACAGGCAGTCAAAGCCAAAATTAACAATTGGGATTACATCAAATTGAGAAGTTTCTATACTGCAAAAGGAACAATCAGGAAAGTGAAGAGGCAACCGACAGAATGGGCCGACAGAATGGGAAAAAATATTTACAAACTATGCAACAGATAAAGGGCTAATAACCAGAATCTACAAAGAGATCAAGAAACTCCACAACAACAAAACAAACAATCCACTTAAGAGATGGGCCAAGGACCTCAATAGACATTTTTCAAAAGAGGAAATCCAAATGGCCAACAGGCACATGAAAAAATGTTCAGGATCACTAGCCATCAGGGAAATGCAAATCAAAACCACAAGGAGGTTTCACCTCACCCCGGTGAGAATGGCTCACATTCAGAAATCTACCAACAATAGATGCTGGAGAGGATGTGGGGAAAAAGGGATACTAACCCACTATTGGTGGGAATGCAAACTGGTCAAGCCACTATGGAAGTCAGTCTGGAGATTCCTCAGAAATCTGAATATAACCCTACCATACAACCCAGCCATCTCACTCCTTGGAATTTACCCAAAGGAAATTAAATTGGCAAATAAAAAAAGCAGTCTGCACCTTAATGTTTATTGCAGCTCAATTCACAATAGCTAAGACCTGGAACCAACACAAATGCCCATCAACAGTAGACTGGATAAAGAAATTATGGGACATGTACTCCATAGAATACTATACAGCAGTCAAAAACAACGAAATCCGGTCATTTGCAACAAGATGGAGGAATCTGGAAAACATCATGCTGAGTGAAATAAGCCAGTCCCAAAGGGACAAATATCATATGTTCTCCCTGATCAGTGACAACTAGCTGAGCACCTAAAAGGAAACCTGTTGAAGTGAAATGGACACTATGAGAAACAATGACTTGATCAGACCTTGTCCTGACTGTTGATGAACAACTTAATACTTTATCCCTTTTAGTATTTTTTTTGTTCTACTTAATACTATTGGTTGAACTCTGTAATTAATACACAATTATTCTTAAGTGTTGAAATTTAACTGAAAAGCGATCCCTGTTAAATATAAGAGTGGAAATAAGAGAAGGAGGAGAAGTAGAATTTGGGACATGCTCAATCAGACTTGCCCCAAATGGCAGAGTTAGAAACGTGCCACGGGATTCCAATTCAATCCCATCAAGGTGGCTTGTACGAATGCCATTTCACTAGTCCAAGTGAGCAATTTCTGTTCACAATTGATCATAATGATAGGACTAAGAGTCAAAGGGATCACACAAACAAGACTAGTGTCTGCAAATACTAACTGATATAATAAAAAAGGGGAAGCAGGATACACAGCAGACTCATAGAATGGCAGATGTCCTAAACAGCACTCTGGCCTCAGAATGGGCCCTTAAGGCATTCAGATCTGGCTGAAGAGCCTATGAGAGTATTTTAGGCGTGGAAAGCCAAGACACTCCAGAAAAACAAACAAACAAACAAACAAAAACCTATATGAAAGATCTCTGCAAGTGTGATCCCAGTGGAAAGAATGGGTCTTCAAAGAAGGAGGTACCTTTCTCTGAAGGCAGGAGAGAACTTCCACTTTGACTATGACCTTGTCTAAATAAGATCACAGTCAGTGAACTCAAAAGGCCTCCATAGCCTTGGAAACTCATGACAAGAGCCTCGGGTGATTATTGACATCATAAACAAGAGTGTCAATTGTTAAGTCAACAACAGGAGTCACTGTGCACTTACTCCTCATGTAGGATCTCTGACATAAATGTGCTGTACATTGTGATTTAATGCTATAACGAGTACTCAAACAGTAATTTACACTTTGTGTTTCTGTGTGGGTGCAAACTGTTGAAATCTTTATTTAATATATGCTAAATTGATCTTCTGTATTAAAAAAAAATAAAATGTTGTGTATATTCACTATAGAATACTACTTAGCCATAAAAAATCAAACTCTGGCTGGTGCCACAGCTCACTAGGCTAATCCTCCACCAGTGGCGCCGGTACCCCAGGTTCTAGTCCTGGTTGGGCACCGGATTCTGTCCCGGTTGCTCCTCTTCCAGTCCAGCTCTCTGCTGTGGCCCGGGAAGGCAGTGGAGGATGGCCCAAGTGTTTGGGCCCTTCACCCTCATGGGAAACCAGTAGGAAGCACCTAGTTTCTGGCTTCAGATCAGGGCAGTGTGCCGGCTGTGGCAGCCATTTGCAGGGTGAACCAATGCAAAAAGGAAGACCTTTCTCTCTGTCTCTCTCTCTCTCACTGTCTAACTCTAAAAATGAAACTGATCTTTTCAACAAAATGAATACAACTAGAGATCATTATGCTAAGTGAAATATTCAGACCCAAAAAGTAAAATACCATATTTCACTAGTCTCTCTCATTTGTAGTAGTTAATATATGTAGATACACTACTATAGTTAAATAATCTGTGATTATTTTAAAATTTACTGTATATGAGTGCAATGGACTTATTTGATTTCATTATTTGTTCTAGCCTTTGCCTGTATTTCTGCTCAACTAAGATGTTCTTATTTTTTTACTTCTTGAATTCTTTATTTGGGGTAGCATTAAATCTTTAATGTACATTTAAAGTGCTGTCTCAAAAATTAAGAATGAGAAGGAAAAGCAAGTGTACATAAGCAGGAAGCTTGAACAGAAGTCGAGCTAGAACTTGAATCAGGCACTCTACTGTGGGATGTGGACATCCCAACTGGCATCCAAACTTCTGTGCCAAACACCCTGCTCAGACATTCATGAACTTCCTTTAATATATGACTTTGAGAGATTTTTTTAATTTACTAAAAACTTTATCAAAAAAAAAAAAAAAAGAGAGAGAGAGAAGGAAAAGCCAGAGAGGGAGGGAGGGAGGGAAGGAGGGACATAGGAAGGCAAGTATCATGTTCTTAGACTTGTATCTACACACTGCATGGAGTCTGCTCTCTTTTTATTAGTACCACATGAACATGAGAATTGAGGAACAAAGATGGCAAATAGGCTAAATAGCTGATATTCAAACATCAAATCGCATAAATGGCATGCATTAAAAAGTTACACCATAAAGAAGAGAAGATTAATAATAAAAAAAGAAATGGCAACATCAGGAATTGTTCCCTGAGATACCAGAGATGCCTGACTTCAGTGTTTTTATCCTGTGCATTTTACCATGCCACCTCCAAATAATTCAGGCACTAAAAAAAGAGATCTCCTTTCATGATCATTATACATGGTTCCTACTAGTGTACTTTATGTCAAAGCTCATGAGTTAAACTTCAGAAAAATAAATTTCAAGAAAAAATAGAATCAGAATGAATTCAGTCTCCAGTTTTCCTGATTCTCCACGATGTAGACTACCTGCCATGGGACTTCTTTGCCTTCATAATCACATGAGTCAATTCTAAAAATAATAAATAGACATGCTTTTACACACACATATGTAACACACATATAATATACACATACACGTATACACACATGTGTATATGCACACAAACACACACACACATGATATGGTTGTTTCTTTGGAGAATCCTAACTTCCCCTTACAAATCTTGCAACCTGTTACATAATAAACCAAAGTTAGCCAATTTGTATTGACCCCAAGGTTTTTTTGTTTGTTTGTTTTTTTGACAGGCAGAGTGGACAGTGAGAGAGACAGAGAGAAAGGTCTTCCTTTGCCGTTGGTTCACCCTCCAATGGCCGCCGCGGCCAGCGCGCTGCGGCCGGCGTACTGCGCTGATCCGATGGCAGGAGCCAGGTACTTATCCTGGTCTCCCATGGGGTGCAGGGCCCAAGCACTTGAGCCATCCTCCACTGCACTCCCGGGCCACAGCAGAGAGCTGGCCTGGAAGAGGGGCAACCGGGACTAGAACCCGGTGTGCCGGCGCCGCAAGGCGGAGGATTAGCCTAGTGAGCCGCAGCGCTGGCCATCCCCCAAGGTTATTTATTTACTGTAGGCTAGGACCCATTAGCTATAATGCCCACTGGTGCCATACTCAAATTTTTACACAGCCAATGAGGAGATTTTTTTTTTTTAATGTTACTTAAGTTATACAAGTTTCATGTATTTCATATACACAGGTTAGGAACCTAGTGACACTTCTCCCTTCCCCCCACTCGTCCTCCTGCTCATGTTCCAATCCTTCCTCCTCCCCATTCCCAGTCTTAATGTTTACAAAGATCTATTTTCAGTTTACTTAATGATCATATAGTTAACCCTGCACTAAGTAAAAGAGTTCAGCAAATAGTATGAAGAAAAAAACAAAAACAAAAAACAAAAACCCTGTTCCTCTACAGAAGAGACAAGGGCTGTAAACAATCATTAAATTTCAAAATGTCTATTTCATTCCAATACTTTATATTTGAGGTGCTCTTATCATTGAATCTCAAAATATCTATTTCATTCCAATACATTACATTTGAGGTACTCTTAAAAGCTATTGAGAGCCTTCTTGCTCTACCTACCCTACAAAATCTATTACCATTTGCTGGAGCTTTCTATCCCAGGGATTCTCCCCATCCTTGTACTGCTGAGCAACAATATCTAGACACGAGTCTGCTCTTTCTTCTCTCACAAAGTTTCCTACCCCTTCTCTTCTGAGAATGGATCCCAACTACGCCCTTAGCCCTGAGGGAATTCTCTTGTGATTTATCTTCACACAAACCTGTAGCTCATCCCCAATAAAGCTGTTTGTTACTGCCCCCTGGTGGTAGCATCCTTTTCTTTGCTCACTCCCCAAATTCCTAGAACCTGCTACACAACCTAACGAGGGGATTCTCTACCCTTCACCAAGGGAAATGATGAAATAAATTGGCTTTGTGTTTTAAAATTGTCAACTTAGAGACTGTCAGGAAAAAGATAAAGTCATATCATTGATTTGATGAGGGTCATTGTATGGACTTCCTGCTACAATTTTTATATATTGAAGGCTATCATCTCTTTCTAAACAAGTTCCTAGCCCTTCACATCCCTCTTCTTTCTCCATTTTTCTCTACTGGATAGTTACATCCTAAGTTATCAGATACTGCAAGAGAGGCACCCAAGACAGTTTGAGCTACAGGGTGAATGGTGAGGAGAAGCATCATGCAGCCAGAGAGTGGCAGAGTGCATGGTATGGAAAGGGTCTTTGTGGGACCAGGGCTAGTACAGTGTGAAAGCAGCTGGCATGTGGCTTGTTGTGGAGTATCAGAGCCTTGGAGAGTTAGCAGAGGAATCCCTGCAGAGATGGTCTCACAAGAGATAACAGAACCCACAGAATAGGGAAGCCATCCTTGCAGAGTCATGTGGCAGGAATGAAGACGGTATTTATTCTGTGGAAAGTGTAGGAGAAGAGATAAGAGTTGGTTTCAGAGATGGATTTATCAGATATGCTAAAGATAAAAGGAGTTACAAAGATGGAAAGGAAGGGCAGGTGCTATGGCGTAGCAGGTTAAGCCTCCATCTGCGGTGCCAGTATTCTAATATGTGTGCCAGTTCAAGTCCTGGCTGCTCTACTTCTGATCCAGCTCCCTACTGGTGGCCTGGGAAATCAGTGGAAGATGGTCCAATTGCTTGGCCCCTGCACACACAGGGGAGACCTGGAAGAAGCTCCTGGCTCCTGGCTTTGGTCTGGTACAGCTCCAGCCATTACGGCCATGTAGAGAGTGAGTCAGTGGATGGAAGACCTCTCTCTGTCTCTCCTTCTCTTTGTCTGTAACTCTGTCTGCCTCTCACATGAAAAATAAATCTTTAAAAAAAAATGGAAAGAAAAAATTAGTAGAATGAACTCTGTGGTGTTATACTAGAATTAGTGGTATTATCTTTATATTAGTTCTTAGGGTTAACAGCAAAATACCACAAACTAGGTGACTTAAACAAGTGTCTTTTCTCACCATTCTAGAAGCTGAAAGTTCAATTTCAAGGTAAAAGCAGGCTTGCCTTCTTCTGAGGCTTTTGTTCTTAACTTTGCAGGTTGTACCCTATTGTGTCTTCCACGTCCTTCCTCTGTGAGCATATATCTCTAGGTTCTTGCTCACCATATTCAGATTTATTCATCTTATATGGACACCTATTAGATTGGATAGGACTCATGTTACAGGTCTCATATTAATATAATCCCCTCTTTATAAACCTTGTCTGCAGACATGGTTCAATGCTGAGTTCCTGAGCACTAAGACCTAAGCCCATGGCACTGTTGTACATTTCAGGTACACAAATGCGTAGGGATCCAGCTTGACATGATTGCAATTATCTTCATCGTAAGCTTCATCTTGCCCTCTGGATGACCCTGGCAGCCATCCAAAACGATATGAGGTTAAAAAAAAATAATTAAGATAATCTTCTGCTTTTAGGTGATATCTACGTCTCTTTCTGATATCTAAATGTTAATATTTCTACAGAAGTGTATATTCCAGTTGGCTACAGACTATCTTTGTTTGAAAACGCCTTTTCTTCCATTTCTTCACACCAGGATCCTCTTATCTTATAGTTTTCCAAGGCTTGATTTGGTCTGAAGTCTAATAAATTAGATGTTGTGTAATCCTGGTTTCCCCACTTCTTTCTTTGATTTCATGGGTCCTTCCACCTTTGTCCAAAGTAAATAGATGAATACATTTAGGGCAGGTTGGTGACATAGTGGGTTAAGCCACTTTTTGGGATGCCCATTTCCCACATTAGAGTTCCTGGTTTGAATCCTCATCTATTCCTCCTCTGATCCAGCTTCCAGCAGGTGATGGCTAAAGTGGTTGAGTCCCTGCCATGCACTTAGGAGACCTAGCTGAAAGGTAGTCTTTCTTTCCCTCTCTGTTTCTCTCTCTGTCACTGTCTTTCCCCTTTTGAAATAAATGAAATAAAAATTTTAAAAATCAGCAAATTTGGGTCATGGTTTCAAAAGTAAATGATAAAAGCACATGTAAATTTCATTCTTAATTAAGTCTGAAAGAATTTGACATGGAAAAAATGCCTTTTGGAAGGTGAAGAGTTGAAGGACCAGTGTCCATTTTTGTTGGACTGTTTAGTGAATGGAAGAATTTTACCATTGTAATTAAACTAGGTTGTCTTTTCCACAGAGATTATCTTGGTAAATAGAACCACTGAACTTAAATGTTATCATCACAATTGTATTTTTTAATGTTTTCTAAGATTTATTCAATGACAAAATCAGATAAGTGAATCATATTCAGTGGCCAAAACGTCTATTTTGCTGCTATATATGTGGGTTGCTACAGAGGCTTGTAAATAAAATACTTGATTTGGTGGCTTAACTTGGGTACTTCATAGGAGTGCCACACTTGCAAGGTGCAATAAACTTCCGAATATACACTTGTATACTTTGGGGAACCAATGGGTGAAGAAAGCAAGAGAAGCAAAAGGCTGCTGGGCTAGAGTGAGTGCTGAGACCTGCAGCAGGTTACAATGGATGTCCATGGCCAGGGCATCTAGTTATAAATTCTTTTTAAAAAGTGATGATAACCAAATATATCAGTACATGGCCGCTGACTATGCTTAAAATATTTTATTTTTATTATATAAAGCATTTAGCATTTCTGGTAAGTTTGTATATTAGTTTTATAAACATCTCAAAATTTAAAGTGCCATACTTTCATATGAGAGAAGTTTGTTCTTTTTGTTCCTTAAATACCCAAGGGTTTCATACACATATTCTATCACTACAAACTACCATTCTTGGCATCTACTAACTGATTCATATTTAGAAGAGATAAAATTAAATAAGCAATAGTAATGATATTTCATTCCCATTGGGAAATAGAGCCATTTTCTTTTTTAAAATCTCAGATTGCTGAGATTGTCAGCCAAAAGTAATAAAAAAGTATTAATGTTCATGTCCTGTGAGGTTTTATTATATCTACCTAACCAATACAGAAAAAACTAGAGGATTTTTCTCAGAAAAATGTATGTTCAGAGTCAACTACTTTAAGAGGTACAGTATAATTATACCCACCTTGACACAGCAATGCATGAAAGATTTCAAATGTAAGTATTAATATAGAATAGGATTATTGATTCATCCAGCAGTCCACTTTCTATCACATAATTGCAATTTATGAAAGTCATTGTGTTAAAAATTTTGAGCAGCAAACCTAAAACTATCAAAATGTGCCATGAAAGAATGACAAATTAGGAATCAGTAGTGGGAATTGAAAACTTGGGTATGTTTGTAATCCTTTCAGAAAGCCCTGATAATTTCAACTGACATGCAGAATGAAGAAGTTCAATGATTATCAAAATAGTTCTAGATAATAACATTTTGGTTGGAAAATATATAGCAACTTTAAACTGATTTGGAAGTATGATTTTTTTGAATTGTACTTAGTTCTCCTTGCTTTGTGCAAGTAAACACAGTCACGTTAGATACACATCTCAGCAGTTCCACATCTGGGGATGTACTGAAAAGAAATCAAAATACATTTTCATGTAAAGACTTATGTGCGAGTTCATTGGAATATTATTCATTATAACCAATGTTTATAACTAATTAAAGAAAAAGTGATATGGAATACCATCAGCAATAAAAAGATATAATGATGGCACACACTATAAATAATGTGAATTAATGTCATGAACATGAGGCTGAATGAGAGATGCCGAATGCCAAAGCAGTGCATGTTGTGTTCTTCATGGGATCGGTGCTGTGGCATAGCAGGTAAAGCCACTGCCTACAGTGCCAGCATCCCATATGGGCGCTGGTTCAATCCCGGCTGCTCCACTTCCAATCCAGCTCTCTGCTATGGCCTGGAAAAGCAGTAGAAGATGGCCCAAGTCCTTGGACACCTACACCATGTGGGAGGCCTCAAAGAAGCTCCTGGCTTCGAATCGGTGCAGCTCAGGACATTGTGGCCATTTGGGGAGTGAACCAGTGAATGGAGGACCTCTCTCTTTCTGCCTCTGCCTCTGCTTCTCTGTAACTCTGCCTTGCAAATAAATAAATAAACAAACAAACCTTTAAAAATTTTTGCATTCTTCCATTTATTTGTAAGAGAGCTGAGGGTAAGTAGAATTGCTACAGAAGAACATGGAGAGTCTTCTGGGGCTACCGGCACTGTGATAATGATTGTGTCACTGGAGGAAAGGTCGTGGAAGCCGTGGGGTTCTTGTCTTCATGTAAGAAAGAATTCAGGCGTGTGAAAGATGAGAGTGATAAGGCTTTATTGGGGATGGGGCATCCCTCAGAATGGAAGGGACAGAGAGAGCACGCCCAGTTGCTGGGACTGGGGGAGAGCGAGGTGACATGGTTGAATGGGGAGAATACACCTGGGCAGGCCAGGCGGGGGGCTCAGCCGAGAGGCAGAGGGCTGAGTCTGCAGTCTGTTTGGACTCCCTAGGTTTTCAAGGGAGTCTGTTTACCCACCTCCCCCTCTCCTTCAGGACAAAATTTGGTAAAACTTAGCAAACTCCTCCCCAGATTTGCTGGTGCTGGGCAGAGTGGAGGGGTTTCCCTTGGGCGTCTGTGAAGGTTTTATGCCCCATGTTATCAGGTCAGGTAGCCCATTTGGTCCTGAGGAGAGGATTCTCCTGGGAGCTTTCCTTGGGGGAAGGGCTGGGACCCCCTGGGAGGTTATCAGGGTCTGTGCAGGACTTTGAAGTGCGAGATGCTTGGCTTCTGGGGCTTCCGCAGTGGGTGCTGGTCTTCAGGCCTGTCTCCACACACACATAGCCTCAATTTCTGACTCCCTGCCTAACGGTTGTACATCTCTATAAATTTACAGAAAATTACTGACTTGTTCACTTATAATAAGTGAGTTTTGTGGCATACATATTATATCTTCATAAAGTTGCCAACATTTTAAAATAAAGTAGCACAGAATGGCAAGAAGTGGTAGTCGGGGGGGGGGGATAGATGAAACAGATTGGTGATGAGTTGATAATTTTTAAAACTTGGGAATGAGTGTGTGGGATCTTTTCTCACTCTTTTTCTGTCTTTGCACATATTTTACACTTTCAAAACTAAAAGTTAAATTTTTAAAACTTGGTCCTGTTGTATCTAGATTCCACAGCAAAGAAAGTCAGCCTTGATAATGTTACTGTATGGACTAATTACACAATTAATTTTCTGTAAGATCAATGTAAATATAAATAAGTCAGCATTTACTTATTATATTATTTTTTTTACCCATTTGTTTA
Source organism: Oryctolagus cuniculus (assembly GCF_964237555.1). Taxonomy (NCBI): domain Eukaryota; kingdom Metazoa; phylum Chordata; class Mammalia; order Lagomorpha; family Leporidae; genus Oryctolagus; species Oryctolagus cuniculus. The sequence continues at coordinate 29,208,837 of NC_091443.1, read as the reverse complement.
AATAGAAGACAATATAAGAGTTCTTTAAACAAATTTATTGTAACTAAAATAGTGTATATTTGACATGCCATGGGCAAACTAATCTTTATATGTCAGTTATAATAGCTTCAAGCACACTTGGAGTAATAATTTCTGGACCAAGTGTTCAGTGTACTGGCATTTCTGGGAAAAAAATTATTAACTATGAACAGAAATAGAAGCCTTCTGTTTGTGGTGTGCTAGAATAAATTAATGAACCATAGTACAAGTTTAAAAATTCCTTTTATTAAATGAAACAGAAGGAGCAAATTATGTCCGTTGTTTGGGACCTTGTGTCGTTGTTAACTTATAGCAGTATATTTTCTTTGATTATTTGTCTGGCATATTTGTCTCAATAATAGAATCCAGTGTAAAGGATCTCCTTGAAAGATTTGTAGCTTAAGATAGGCAGTAGGGCAAAGAAGCATTTATCTCATTCTCTTTGGAATCATGGTGCCATTTCTGTTGGCTATTGGTACACACAGACTAAAGTATCTGAAGAGTCTACAGAGCATGGCCTGATGTGATTTTTGAAGCATTGAATGTTTGCTCCTTCTTTCCTTATGCTATGAAACTTCAAAGGCCAAGTTTCGATGATATAAAACATTGAGTCATCTTTAACTCAGATTCCTATCGAGAGCCGATGTTTCATGATCTCTGAGAAACTATTTCAAAATGTTTCTGATCCTCCAAGTTACCGTATCCTTATCTACATTGAAGTGTTTCTGAAGTATCAGTGCAGTTTACTTAACTTTTATTTTGATATAATTTCAAGCTTATAGAAAAACTTCAAAAGTAGTACAAAAATATTCATATACCTTTATCCAGATTAACTACTTATTAACATGTGGCCCCATTTCTGTATTATTGAAGTAATTTTATAAATGTGATTGTAATAATTTTATAGCGACATACTTAAATAATTTAACTTTGAGCTAGAGGAGACTGTTTGCTGCCTCAGTCAGTAAATCTACATCCAACTGCCAGCCTTTGAACTGGGAAGCTGATTTGATTTCGCCAAATCTGAAATTCACTACCAATCATGGGTGATTTGAGTGTCAGGACACCCAAAAGTTTCCCAAAGAACCACTGCTGCTCCTCAAACTGATCCGTCAAAGCGCCTTGAGTTAACGAGAGCTGGAAGGACCTAGAAGCTGCTTTAGATCCAAGGTCTCTTTTACGTTCCCTTGTTTTTCCCTGCAAGCTCGGGGAGAGGCTTTCTCTGAAGTTCCTTGTCAGATGGAGGAAATGTCTCCCAAAGGAACTGCAATTGTCTTAAATTCCCTCGGAATCTCGTCAACTGGCCAGGAAAGACGAACCAGAGAGGAGACTGAAAGTCATCACCAGGCTGAGAGACATTTCCTCTCCTGAAAGTTTTTTAATGTTCATTTGTTTTCATCAACTGAAAGGTAGAACAGGAGAAAGCAACAAAGGGAGAGGGGAAGAGAGAGAGCGAGCAGGAGAGGGCTTCCCTCTGTTGCTTCATTTTTCAAATGCCTACAGCAGTCAGGGGTGGCCCAGACCAAAATCAGGAGCACGGAAATCTCTGTGTTTCCTTTCTGGGTGGATGGGACACAGGTATTTCAGCCAAGATCTGCTGCATCCCAGGATCCGTTAGCAGGAAGCTGGATGGGAAGTGGTGTAGCCAAGGTTAGAATCGACACTCTAACATGCGGTGTGGGTGTCCCAAATGCAGCTCCAGATACCGTGCCATGTCACCACCCCTATCCAAATTTGAAAGGATGGAAGCTCAGGGCTCAGTGCTGTGGCATAGCAGGTTGGGCTGCTGCCTGGAATGCTGGCATCCCACACAGGCGCCAGTTCCAGTCCTGACTGCTCCACTTCTTTTTATTTTTCTTTTCAGAAAAGAAAATGTTTATTACACAGTAGAATATATGGAATAAGATGCAAAACTACAAAATAATATAAAGAGAAAGTATTTTTGTATGTAATTTTTTACCCTCCTGGATTATGCCATGTGTCAGGGTATAGATAATTTTAATGATCCTGGAAATGCACTGTGAAATTGCTTATCCAAAATGTCAACCAATTAATACTGCCACTGTCACTAGATTTAAATGATACTGTTATTCTTTGATTTTAGTTTATTATTAATCCACTGGTGTTAACATGTTAATTTCAAAACTACAGAGGTGAAAATAGTGTCTTTATTCTTTCTTTTCAAAGAATTGGGAGACATGTTTTCTATAAAATAAACTGAAATCAATTAGATAATTGTATAACTTGACTTCTTTTTTAAACTTTTATATAATAAATATAAATTTCAAAAGTATAACTTTTATGTTATAGCGGCCTTTCCCCCATAACCTCCCTCCCACCCACAATCATCCCATCTCCCACTCCCTCTCCCATCCCATTCATCTTTCAGATTCTTTTTCAAATATCTTTATATACAGAAGATCAGCTTAGTATATACTAAGTAAAGATTTCAACAGACTGCACATACAGACACACAAAGTATAGAGTACTGTTTGAGTAGTAGTTTTACTGTTAATTCGCATAGTACAACACATTAAGGACAGAGGTCCTACATGGGGAGTAAGTGTACAGTGAATCCTGTTGTTGATTTAACAATTGACACTCTTAGTTATCACCCAAGGCTCTTGTCATGAGCTACCAAGGCTATGGAAGCTTCTTGAGTTTGCCAACTCCGATCTTATTTAGTCAAGGCCATAATCAAAGTAGAAGTTCTCTCCTCCCTTCAGAGAAAGGTACCTTCTTCTTTGATGGCCCGTTCTTTCCGCTGGGATCTCACTCACAGAGATCTTTCATGTAGGTCTTTTTTTTTGTTTTTGCCACAGTGTCTTGGCTTTCCATGCCTGAAATACTCTCATGGGCTTTTTAGTCAGATATGAATGCCTCAAGAGCTGATTCTGAGGCTGGAGTGCTGTTTAGGGCATCTGCCTTTCTATGAGTCTGCTGTGTAGCCTGCTTGCCATGTTGGATCGTTTTCTCTTTTTTAACTCTACAAGTTATTATTGGCAGACACTAGTCTTGTTTATGTGATCCCTTTGACACTTATCCTATCATTATGATCAATTATGAACTTAAACTGATCACTTTAACTAGTAAGCTGGTATTGGTACATGCCACCTTGATGGGATTGAATTGGAATCCCCTGGCACATTTCTAGCTCTACCATTAGGGGTAAGTCCGAGTGAGCATGTGCCGAACTGTACATCTCCTCCTTCTCTTACTCCCACTGTTATATTTAACAGGGATCACTTTTCAGTTAAATTTAAATAACTAAGCATAATTGTATGTTAGTTAAAGAATTCAACCAATGGTATTAAATAGAACACAAAAAGAATATTAAAAGGAATAAAATAGTAAGTTGTTCTCCGACCGTCAGGACAAGGGCTGCTGAAATCATTGTTTCTCATAGTGTCCGTTTCACTTCAACAGGTTTCCTTTTAGGTGCACAGTTAGTTGTCACCGATCAGGGAGAACATTTGGTATTTGCCCCTTTGGGACTGGCTTATTTCACTCAGCATGATGTTTTCCAGATTCCTCCATTTTGTTGCAAATGACCGGATTTCTTTTTTTTTACTGCTGTAAAGTATTCCATAGAGTACATATCCCATAATTTCTTTATCCAGTCTACTGTTGATGGTCATTTGGTTGATCCCAGGTCTTAGCTATTGTGAATTGCTGCTCCAGTTCTAATCTAGCTCCTTGCTAATGCTCCAGGGAAAGCAGCAAAGATGGCCCAGTATCTTGGGTCCCTGCCCCTACATGGGAGACCCAGGGGAAGTGCCTGGTTCCTGGCTTTGACTTGGCCAAGCCCCAAAATTGCAGGATATAAAATTAACACACAAAAATCAATAGCTTTTTTTAAAGATTTATTTATATTTGAGGAGTGAACTAATGGATGAAAGATCTATTTCTTCCTTTCTCTATGTAACTATACCTTTCAAATAAATAATCCTTTTTTAAAATATGTTTTTAACTAAGGGAGTTTTATTTTGCAGCAAGAATTTGTAAGACTGACTTCCTTTTTAGTAGGTAGCTTCTCATTCTCCAGTTTTTGAAATTTTCCAACTGTGGCTAAAGAAAAATGGTTCTGAACTCTAGGGACTTCAGTCTACAGCCTGCTGTCCCAGGTCATTAAATGATGGTATGAGCACCTAATTTTCAATACTGCACACTTTCTAAGATTAGATACAAAAAATTGGAAAGGAGCAAGTCAAAGTATCCTTGTTTGCATATAACATAATCTTTTATATAGAGGAACCAAAAGATTACCTTAAGAGACAATCAGAATCCATAGAGAATTCAGCAAAATTGCAGGATATAAAATTAACACACAAAAATCAATATCTTTTTTTAAAAAGATTTATTTATTTATTTGACAGGTGGAGTTACAGACAGACAGAGGGAGAGACAGAGAGAGGTCTTCTTCCACTGGTTCACTCCCCAAATGATCACAACAGCTAGAGCTGGGCCAATCAGAAGCCAGAAACCAGGAGTTTCTTCCAGGTCTCCCATGAGGGTGCAAGGGCCTAAGCACTTGGACCATCTTCCACTGCTTACACCACAGCACTGGCCTTAATCAATAGCATTTCTTTTCTTTTTTAAAGATTTTTTAAAATTTATTTGAAAGAGTTATACACACAAACACACACAGAGAGAGAGAGGGAGGGAGAGAGAAAGAGAGGTCTTTCATCCACTCCCCAATTGGCCACAATGGCTGGAACTGCACCAATCCAAAGCTAGGGGCAAGGTTAGCTTCTTCTAAGTCTCCCACGCAGGTGCAGGGGTCCAAGGACTTGGGCCATCTTCTACTGCTTTCCCAGGCCATAGCAAAGAGCTGGATCAGAAGTGGAGCAGCCAGGACTCGATCTGGCACCCATATGGGATGCCAGCACTGCAGGCTGCAGTTTTACCCACTTTGCCACAGCACTGGCCCCTCAACAGCATTCTTATACATCAACAATGCTTTGCTAGAAAGAACTTGTAAGAGCATTCCCATTAACAATAGCTATAAAAAATTTTAAATACTTTGGGATTAATTTAATCAAGGATGTGAAAGTTCTCCATGATGGAATTTAGAAAACATCATTGAAGGAAATAGAAGATGGCATGCACATGCGCACACACACACATGCATACACACAACTAGACACACCTTCCATGTTCATGGATTGAAAGAATTAATATAGTCAAAATGCCCATACTAGCTGAAGCAAGTTACAGATTTAATGTGATCCCCATCAAAATACCAAGGACATTCTTCAGAGATCTAGGGGAAAAAATCCTAAAGTTTATATGGAAATACAAAAGACCCTGAATAGCCAAATGAATCTTAAACAATAAAAACAAAGTTGGAGGCATCACAATACCAAATTTCAAGAATACTACATGGCTGTTATGATCAAACAGCTTAGCACTGACACAAAACAGACATGTAGCCCAATGGACCATCACAGAAACTTCAGAAAGTCATCCATGTATCTGCAAACAATTAATCTTTGACAAACAAACTAAACTCACTCCCTGGAGAAAGGATGGTCTCTTCAACAAATGGTGTTAGGAAAATTGTATTTCCACATGCAGAATATTGAAACAAGACCCCTCCCTTATACCTTTGAACTTCAGCTCACAATGTATCAACAACCTAAACATTGAACCTAAAACCATCGAATTACTGGATGAAAACATAGGGGAAATGCTGCAAGACATTGGCCTAAGGAAAGATGTCTTGGATAAGACACCAGTAGCACAGGCAATAAAAGCAAAAATGCCAACTATGATTAGATTAAGCTAACCAGCTTCTGCGCAGCAAAGAAAACATTTGACAAAGTAAAGAGGCAGCTAACAGAATGGGAGAAAATACTTAAAAACTATATTTCTGATAAAGGTTTAATGTCCAAAATATATAACGAGCTCAAGATACTCAACATTAAAGAATGTTTTACAGGGTCCAGCATGGTGGCATAGCAAGCAAAGCTGCTGTATGAAATGCTGACATCCCACATTGGAGTGTTCACATTCCAGCTGCTCCACTTCCCATCCAGCTCTATGCTGATGGCCTGGGAAAAGCAGCGGAAAATGGCCCAAGTGTTTATATCTCAGCCACGCACATGGGAACCTGAAGGAACCTCCTGGCCCCTGCCTGGCCTAGCCCTGGCCATTGCAGCCATCTGGAGAGTGAACAGGTAGATGGAAGATGTCTCTCTCTTTCCATCTCTCTGTAAATCTTTCAAATAAAAAAGAAATAAAGCTTTTTTTTTTTTGAAAAAAAGGAATGTTTTACAAAATACTTGGTGATACATAAATATACAAAACTATTTAAAATATTAATTCAATGTGAGACAGATTGGCTAACTGAATGTAATAAGCAAAACAGGGCTAGTTTTTCCTAAACTGTTATGGATTTTTAAATTATGTTTCATAAGCATCAGTGATTTGGTTAATATTGTGAATAGATTTTAGCATGGAGCCCATGATCCCCTCTTTCTGATATTAATATCCGTGGGTAATGGTCTCCCTTTGAATGTGAGTAGCCCTCTCTCTGAGAGTCTGAAATTAACTGAATTCTGCAATAGTATGAGTAACATGAGTAAAACACATGAATGAGGTAACAAATCCTTTCACACTCAAGCACCATATGAGACTTTAATCCATACTGAAACCTTGATTTAAGCCTGGCAGATGTCTCAGCTAAGCAGTGCCCAGAATCTAACTCTCAGAAACTGTGAACTAATATATGAGCCGCTTTAAACCACAAAGTTTATGGCGATGTTGTTACATAACAACATATCATTTGTACAGCTAATCTGATGTGGTTGTAACTACAATGCACCCACAGAACTGAGCATTCTTTGATATTCCACTCAGATAACAATTCACATATGTCATAAGCAAATCACATATGTAATGAATAAAACAAGCCTATATGCTTTGATGCTCAAAATTGAATTCTGTAGTGAAAAAGCTGCTTCTAACCAGCACAAAATTATAGTAAAATAATTTGCTAGGATGTTTATTATATGATAGTAGTAGTGGAAGAACTGCATTTATCTACAGATAATCACCTGAAGTGAAGTTCTATTTGTTTAATAATGTGATAAAGATAACAGGACTTAAAAATTCATAGAAAAGTAAAATTAAAAGATAATACATGTTTTCAATGAACATTTTGAAGATGCCTCATATATATTAACTATGCATTTGCTCTTCAATTTCTTTTTTTGCTTCTGTGTTTTGAAGATGTTTGATATATAGTTCAATTCTTACGTGAGTTTCTTGTACTTTGTTTACATGGCAATGTTTGTTCCTAAAACGTCTTTCATTAATTCATATTAATATCATTAGGTATATACCAAATATATTTTCCAAAGGGTAAAAGTAGCACAACGAGCACTTCAAACAAATCACCATCTTCAGCAATCGTGAAGTCTGGCTGAGCTTGTTTCTTGTACAGCTCTACCTGCTTCCACAGAATTCCTATGTGTCCACATGTAAATATCTTAGAATACAGTTCTAAATTTTAAAAAGAGCAACCTTTAATTTCAAATCCCTTCAAACTTGTAGGTGTTAACAGAATAACAAAATACCATCTGTTCCTTTTATCATATGTGAACTTTTTTCATAAATGAGAGAACATTTACAAATTTGGAATTATGTGTACAATTGTAAATCAATGTTATGAGCTTGTAACATATTGGTAGCAATTACATCTCCATGCTTGTATTTGAAAATGAACTTGTTACAGCAATATCTTTCTCATTTAAGGAGATACTTACTTTCTGATATAAATATGAAGTTTCAGAAATGATAATAATTCAATACCAAATGTGTGAGTTGTGAAGATTAATGGGATAAACAGTATCCAGTATACAGTGAGTTTTGGGAAATGTCTGTTCTAACATAACATTATTCACTTCATGTTAATATTTTTGTGGAGAAACCAAAAATATATCTAAATGTTTCTATATGAGTTGCCAAGAAATTCTATTTTCAAATATTTATCCTAAGGAAGCAGCATAACACAAGTACAAAGGTATATTTTCTCATATGTACAGTAAGCATTATTCTACTATAGGGAATTATTTACAAAGAGATTATACTTTAAATTAAAATGAAATACTTAATTACTAAAAATGATGCAGAATCATATTAAGTATTATTAGTGGGATATCAGATTATACACATATATGATACACTTATTATTAGAGGCACTCACAACCACTGTGTGGTACAATTCCTGAGGCAACATTCACAAACACTACAATGCAACTGCTGTCTTGGTGGCATCTCCTACACTACAGAGTTCAGGACAGGGATCTGGGATTGGGTTCATTCATTTTCTAACCCTTGTCTCCACATCTAAGTTGTGTAAGTGTTAAAATCATTTCTCTGGAGTTAATGTGAATATTAAATGAGCTTATTCATCAAATGCACATTATATCATGACACTCATTATTTTTATTTGTTCATGTAGGATCTGTACCAATTATGTTTTTCTCACTACTGTATCCATATATATAATTGCTTTTCAATAGTATTTTTATATTTTAAATTAAAAATTAATCCAAGTGTAAGTTGTATTGTATATAATTCCTTTATAGGGTGGAAATTCTGCAACACGTGTCTAGCTTTAATAGTGGTATTATTATGTAAAGCTTAATTTTGTTGTTTATATTTTATGAAGATTTTAACTTGAGCATATATTTTTTTTTAACTTTTATTTAATGAATATAAATTTCCAAAGTACGGCTTATGGATTACAATGGCTTCCCCCCCATATCGTCTCTCCCACCCGCATCCCTCCCCTTTCCCACTCCCTCTCCCCTTCCATTCACATGAGGATTCATTTTTGATTCTCTTTATATACAGAAGATCAGTTTAGCATACATTAAGTAAAGATTTCAACAGTTTGCTCCCACACAAACATAAAGTGAAAAATAATAGATGATTTTTTAAGTGATGATGAAATCAGATCAGACCTATTGTCATGTTTAATCCCAGTGAGAGTCAAGTTGGGAATTGATCATTTCTTTTTTTTTTTTTTTTTTTTTTACAGAAGATCAGTTTAGTATACATTAAGTAAAGATTTCAACAGTTTGCACCCCCATAGAAACATAAAGCAAAATATTACTGTTTGAGTACTCATTATAGCATTAAGTCTCAATGTGCAGCACATTAAGGACAGAGATCCTACATGAGGAGTAAGTGCACAGTGACTCCTGTTGTTGACTTTACAAATTGACACTCCTGTTTATGGCATCAGTAATCTCCCTATGCACCAGTCATGAGTTTCCAACGCTATGGAAGCCTTTTGAGTTCACCGACTCTTATCTTGTTTAGACAAGGTCATATTCAAAGTGGAGGTTCTCTCCTCCCTTCAGAGAAAGGTACCTCCTTCTTTGATGACCTGTTCTTTCCACTGGGATCTCACTCACAGAGATCTTTCATTTAGGGTTTTTTTTTTTTTTTTTCCAGAGTGTCTTGCCTTTCCATGCCTGAAATACTCTCATGGGCTTTTCAGCCAGATCCGAATGCCTTTAGGGCTGATTCTGAGGCCAGAGTGCTGTTTAGGACATCCACCATTGTATGAGTCTGCTGAGTATCTCACTTCCCATGTTGGATCACTCTCCCCTTTATTTATTCTATCAGTTAGTATTAGCAGGTACTAGACTTGTTTATGTGCTTCCTTTGATTCTTAGTCCTTTCATTATGATCAATTGTGAACTGAAATTGATCACTTGGACTGGTGAGATGGCATTGGTACATGCCACCTTGATGGGATTGTATTGGAATCCCCTGGCACGTTTCTAACTCTACCATTTGGGGCAAGTCAGCTTGAGCATGTCCCAAATTATACATCTCTTCCCTCTCTTATTCCCACTCTTATGTTTAACAGGGATCACATTTCAGTTAAATTTCAACACTTAAGAATAACTGTGTATTAATTACAGAATTAAACCAGTCATATTAAGTAGAGCAGACAAAAAAACTACTAAGAGGGATAATGTATTAAGTTGTTCATTAACAGTCAGGGCTATGCTGATCAAGTCACCGTTTCCCATAGTGTCCATTTCACTTCAACAGGTTTCCTTTTTGGTGTTCAGTCAGTTGTCACGGATCAGGGAGAACATATGGTATTTGTCCCTTTGGGACTGGCTTATTTCACTCAGCATGATGTGTTCCAGATTCCTCCATTTTGTTGCAAATGACTGGATTTCGTTGTTTCTTACTGCGGTATAGTATTCTAAAGAGTACATATCCCATAATTTCTTTATCCAGTCTACCGTTGATGGGCATTTAGGTTGGTTCCAGGTCTTAGCTATTGTGAATTGAGCTGCAATAAACATTAGGCTGCAGACCGCTTTTTTGTTTGCCAATTTAAATTCCTTTGGGTAAATTCCAAGGAGTGGGATGGCTGGGTCGAACTGTAGGGTTATCTTCAGGTTTCTGAGGAATCTCCAGACTGACTTCCATAGTGGCTTGACCAGTTTGCATTCCCACCAATAGTGGGTTAGTGTTCTTTTTCCCCACATCCTCGCCAGCATCTGTTGTTGGTAGATTTCTGCATGTGAGCCATTCTAACCGGGGTGAGGTGAAACCTCCTTGTGGTTTTGATTTGCATTTCCCTGATTGCTAGCGACCTTGAACATTTTTTCATGTGCCTGTTGGCCATTTGGATTTCCTCTTTTGAAAAATGTCTATTGAGGTCCTTGGCCCATCTCTTAAGTGGGTTGTTGGTTTTATTGTTGTGGAGTTTTTTAATCTCTTTGTAGATTCTGGTTATTAACCCTTCATCTGTTGCATAGTTTGCTGTCGCTCCCCGTCTTCGTGGAGGAACGACACAGGACCCTGCACTGTTCTTTTGTCTGCTCGGCCCTCCCCGGGTTTGCTGCTGGTTCTTCCCGGGTTGGCTACCGACCCTTCCACCTCCGTGGAAGGGTGGTTCCCCCTAGCGGCACACCGCCGGCCGGCTCTCTCGGGGGCTGCACAGGTGTTCCTTCAGATAGATGTTCCCCTTAGATGCTCCTGGTGCATGTTGTCTCTCTCTTCCTTTATAGTCCTCTTCCACCAATCCCAACTCTGCTACCCACACGCCGAGTATGCTGCTCTCCTCCAATCAGGAGCAGGTCCTACAGTTTATTGGTTGAACTGGAGGCAGCTGTGTAGAAGCTGTTTCCTCCTCTCCCAGCGCCATATTGTGGGAGAGCAGATGCATAGAATAAGCCTTAATTCCAGTAACTTAGTCTAGTCCGAGTTGCTCCCAGTTGCTCCCCACAGTTTGCAAATATTTTTTCCCATTCTGTCGGTTGTCTCTTCACTCTCCTGACTGTTTCTTTTGCAGTACAGAAACTTCTCAATTTGATGCAATCCCAATAGTTGATTTTGGCTTTGACTGCCTGTGCCTCCTGGGTCTTTTCCAGAAATTCTTTGCCTGTGCCAATATCTTGAAGGGTTTCTCCAATGTTCTCTAGTAACTTGATGGTGTCAGGTCGTAGATTTAGGTCTTTAATCCATGTTGAGTGGATTTTTGTGTAAGGTGTAAGGTAGGGGTCTTGCTTCATGATTCTGCACGTGGAAATCCAATTTTCCCAGCACCATTTATTGAATAGACTGTCCTTGCTCCAGGAATTAGTTTTAGATCCTTGATCAAATATAAGTTGGCTGTAGATGTTTGGGTTGATTTCTGGTGTTTCAATTCTGTTCCATTGGTCTATCCATCTGTTTCTGTACCAGTACCATGCTGTTTTGATTACAACTGCCCTGTAGTATGTCCTGAAATCTGGTATTGTGATGCCTCCGGCTTTGTTTTTGTTGTACAAGATTGCTTTAGCTATTCGAAGTCTCTTGTGCTTCCATATGAATTTCATCATCATTTTTTCCAGATCTGAGAAGGTCTTCAGTATCTTTATTGGTATTGCATTGAATCTATAAATTGCTTTTGGGAGAATGGACATTTTGATGATACTGATTCTTCCAATCCATGAGCATGGAAGATTTTTCCATTTCTTGGTATCCTCTTCTATTTCTTTCTTTAAGGTTTTGTAATTCTCATTGTAGAGATCTTTAACGTCCTTGGTTAAGTTTATTCCAAGGTATTTGATTGTTTTTGTAGCTATTGTGAATGGGATTGATCTTAGAAGTTCTTCCTCAGCCATGGCATTGTCTGTGTATACAAAGGCTGTTGATTTTTGTGCATTGATTTTATACCCTGCTACTTTGCCAAACTCTTCTATGAGTTCCAATAGTTTCTTAGTAGAGATCTTTGGGTCCCCTAAATAAAGAATCATGTCACCTGCAAAGAGGGATAGTTTGAGTTCTTCCTCCCCAATTTGTATCCATTTAATTACTTTTTCTTGCCTAATAGCTCTGGCTAGAACCTCCAGAACTATATTGAATAGCAGTGGTGAGAGTGGGCATCCCTGTCTGGTACCAGATCTCAGTGGAAATGCTTCCATCTTTTCCCCATTCAAAAGGATGCTGGCTGTGGGTTTTTCATAGATTGCTTTGATTGTATTGAGGAATGTTCCTTCCAAACCCAGTTTGCTTAGAGTTTTCATCATGAACGGGTATTGTATTTTATCAAATGCTTTCTCTGCATCTATTGAGATAATCATATGGTTTTTCTTCTGCAGTCTGTTAATGTGGTGTACCACATTGATTGTCTTGCGCACATTAAACCACCCCTGCATACCAGGGATAAATCCCACTTGGTCTGGGTGGATGATCTTTCTGATGTGTTGTTGCATTCTATTGGCGAGAATTTTATTGAGGATTTTTGCATCTATGTTCATCAGGGATATTGGTCTGTAATTCTCTTTCAGTGCTGCATCTTTTTCCGGCTTAGGAATTAAGGTGATGCTGGCTTCATAGAAAGAATTTGGGAGGATTCCCTCTTCTTCGATTGTTCTGAATAGTTTGAGAAGAATTGGAGTTAGTTCTTCTTTAAACGTCTGGTAGAATTCAGCAGTGAATCCATCTGGTCCTGGGCTTTTCTTTGTTGGGAGGGCCTTTATTACTGTTTCAATTTCTGTCTCCGTTATGGGTCTGTTTAGGTTTTCGATGTCTTCCTGGTTCAATTTAGGTAGGTTGCATGTGTCCAGGAGTCTATCCATTTCTGATAGGTTTCCCTGTTTGCTGGCATACAAGTCCTTGTAGTAATTTCTGATGATTCTTTTTATTTCTGTGGTGTCTGTTGTTACATTTCCTTTTCCATCTCTGATTTTATTGATTTGGGTCTTTTCTCTTCTTTTTTTAGTTAGTTGGGCCAATGGGGTGTCAATTTTGTTTATTTTTTCAAAAAACCAGCTCCTCGTTTGGCTGATTTTTTGTAATTTTTTTCTTGATTCAATCCTGTTGATTTCTTCTCTGATTTTAATTATTTCTCTTCTCCTACTAGATTTGGGTCTGATTTGCTGTAGGTTTTCTAGATCCTTGAGGTGAATTGAAAGCTCACTTATTTGGTGGCTTTCCAATTTCTTGATGTAGGCACCTATTGATATAAACTTTCCTCTTAACACTGCTTTTGCTGCGTCCCATAAGTTTTGGTATGTTGTGCTGTTATCCTCATTTACTTCCAGAAAATTTTTGATTTCTCTTTTAATTTCTTGAATGACCCAGTGTTCATTCAGGAGCATGTTGTTCAATCTCCATGTGTTTGCGTATGCTCTAGGGATTCCTGAGTTGCTAATTTCCAACTTCATTCCTTTATGGTCTGAGAAGCTGCATGGTATGATTCTAATTCTTTTGAATTTGCTGAGACTTGCTTTATGGCCTATTATGTGGTCAATCCTAGAGAAGGTTCCATGTACTGCTGAGAAGAATGTAAAATCTTTAGCTGTTGGATTGAAAGTTCTGTATATATCTGTTAGATCCATTTGGGCTATAGTGTCGTTTAAATCTACTGTATCCTTGTTGATCTTCTGTCCTATTGATCTGTCTATTTCTGAGGGTGGAGTATTGAAGTCCCCCAGTACTATTGTATTGGGGTCTAAGTCTCCCTTTAAGTCCGTTAACAAATCTTTTAGATAAACTGGTGCCCTGTAGTTAGGTGCATATACATTGATAATTGTTATATCTTCTTGTTGTATTGATCCCTTAATCATTATATAGTGCCCCTCTTTGTCTCTCTTAACAGTTTTTGTGGTAAAGTTTATGTTGTCCGATTTTAAGATGGCTACGCCTGCTCTTTTTTCATTTCTGTTGGCATGGTATATCTTTTTCCAGGCTTTCACTTTCAGTCTGTATGGATCTTTGTTGGAAAGATGTGTTTCTTGTAAGCAGCAAATAGATGGGTTTTGTTCCTTAACCCAATCAGCCAATCGGTGTCTTTTAACTGGACAGTTCAGGCCATTAAGGTTCAATGTGACTAATGAAAAGTGGTAACTTTGCCCTGCCATTTGCCAAGGAAAAGTTCTAATATATGCTTTGAATTCCCTGTGATCTTTTGCTGTGAGGTTTCCTTCCTTTACCTTCTTTCATATTGATGACCGTGTTTCTGTGTTTCTGTGTGTAACACATCTTTAAGCATCTGTTGCAGGGCTGGACGAGTGGCGACAAATTCTTTCAATTTCTGTTTGCTATGAAAAGTCTTTATTTCACCTTCATTCACAAATGATAGCTTTGCAGGATATAATATTCTCGGCTGGCAGTTTTTCTCTCTTAGTACCTGGGCTATATCTCGCCATTCCCTCCTAGCTTGTAGAGTTTCTGATGAGAAGTCAGCTGTGAGTCTGATTGGAGGTCCTCTGAGAGTAATCTGACGTTTCTCTCTTGCACATTTTAGGATCTTTTCTTTATGTTTCACTGTGGAGAGTTTAATTACAACGTGTCGTGGTGAGGATCTCTTTTGGTCGTGTTTATTAGGGGTTCTGTGAGCTTCCTGTACTAGGATTTCTCTGTCCTTCTCCAAACCTGGGAAATTTTCTGCTAATATCTCACTAAAAAGGCCTTCTAATCCTTTCTCCCTCTCCATGCCTTCAGGAACTCCTAGAACCCGAATGTTGGGTTTTTTTTAATAGTATCCTGAAGATTCCCAACAATATGTTTTAGATTTCTAATTTCCTCTTCTTTTCTTTGTTCTGACTGTATCCTTTCCTGTTCTCTGTCTTCTAAGTCCGATATTCTCTCTTCTGCTTCACCCATTCTGTTTGTAAGGCTCTCTATTGTGTTTTTCATTTGATCTATTGAATTCTTCACTTCAGTCACTATCACAGTTTCCTGTTGTACTAGTTGTTTCGTTTCATTTTGATTCCTCCTTAATATTTCATTTTCACGAGAGAGATTTTCTATCTTGTCCATTAAGGATTTCTGTAGTTCAAGAATTTGTTTTTGAGAACTTCTTAATGTTCTTATCAATTTTTTGAGATCTGCTTCTTGCATTTCTTCTATGTCATCATCTTCATAATCTTGAATTGGGGTGTCTTTTTCATTTGAGGGCGTCATGGTGACTTCCTTGTTTTTATTACCTCGGTTTTTGCGTTTGTTATTTGGCATATTGGAGATATTTGGTTTCTTCACTGTGGTGCTTTTTCTTGTTATACTATGACTCTAGATTAAGTGGACTATCTGTTTTTGATGGAGCCTTAGGGCTTGAGATGGGTGTGGCCTGAGAGCTCTGTTTGGTGTGCCAAAGGTGACACTCCCAGGTTAGGTGTGGTAAATCTCTCTCTCTCTCTCTCTTTCTTTTTTTGATTCAAAAGGGAAGTAATTCCGCACAGCTGAACAAAGTTGGAGGTAGTTAGCAGGCAAATGATATACCCACAGGAGCCAGAAATCGGAAGCTCTTTCCCAAGGACCACACAGTGAATCTGTTCGGCCCTCAGAGTGGGCTCAAATTCTCCTTCAGTCTTCCACTGGGTTGCCAAAGTTACGGAATTGTAGCGTCTCTGGAGAGTGCCCACGTGAATTCCGTGAGTTCTCTTCCCCACCGTCTCTTTTTTCACAGTCTCAGTTCAGTAGCACCACAAATTTACTAGGGCCTACTCTCCTGTTAATTCGCCCCGCCCAGAGTCAGGTTTTTCTGCTAGGCTCAGGGCCGGTGCAGACCTGAGGTCGCTCTGCTTATGATGTATGTCCAAGATGTCGCCTGCTCTTTGTCTTGCTCACCCTTGAGAGGTGAGTGGAGAGAGAGAAACCCGTGTCAGTACCAGTCACCTTTTTTTTTTTTTTTTCTCTCTCTCTCTCTCTTCCAGTTAGCCTGGTGAACTTGCCCCCCCCCCCCAGGGGTCGTTCCCTCTAGTCTCCTCTCTCCACTTGCCTGCCGGTGTCTCGGGCTATTGAGGTTCGGCTCACCTCGCGTTCCAGCACTGGTGTGTTGAGTCTGCCGGCCAGCACCATTTTTTCTGAGCATATATTTTTAAAAGTATTGTAAAATGCCTCTGCATACCTGCTTGCACTTATCTGACCTTTGACTCAGAAATTCCATTCCCAGGAGTTTACTCCCCCTCAAGTGGAAACAAATATTTTTAAAAAGTTCAACAATGTTCAAATATTCATAGGAGTTTTATTTATGCCAGCCAGAAACAGGAACTCAGCCAACTACCAATCAATAAGTGAATTAGTTTAACACACTGTGATGAAAGTTAATGCAATACTAATACATGCAACCACATAGATGGATTGAATATATATATATATATATAGAGAGAGAGAGAGAGAGAGAGGGAGAAAGAGAGCAAAATAAATTATACTGATGCTGGTATCACATCCTTTATATCAAGATTTATAATAAAATAATCAGTGAACGTAGTTGTTTTGTGGAAAGTGAGGGCAGAGTTTTATTGTGAAGAATAGAAGAAAATTTTCTAGGGCTTTGGTCAGATTCTATGTCTTAATAGATTTTTGGATTACAATTACATAGCTGTAAAAATTATTAATATATTCATGTGCACCAAATGCACACTTAAAATTTGTACATTTAATTAAACTTCACAAGAAAAAAAACTCATAACGATTATTTAATACAAAGTTGAATTATTTAGCAGAAAATACACTGATGAATTTAAGGATTACTCTATATGGTGTATTTCTAAAAGAGCAAATATAGTAAAATATAAATGAGAGATCTAGAAGAGAATATGAATATTCCTCTTAAATAAAACATTTTTTGTGTCCTTGAAATTTTTGATCAAAACTTAATAAATATATTTTAATAATAAATTCATAAAAGAAGTGTGGGTCACTGATTCTTGACCCATATCAAATGTACCTCAATGGTGACAAATTTAAGATATAAATAACCTCTTCTGATATGAAAAGTACCTAACAATAAAATTGAGTTGGTACCACTACAAATGAAAAATGGTATTTAAGCTATGATTTGCATTTTTGATTTTTTAATTTTGACATAAAATTACTTTGATCAGTTCAGCATATTAGGAAAGTAAGATCTGCTACAAATTTAATTTTATGTAAAAGTATATTTTGGCCAGCGCCGTGGCTCAATAGACTAATCCTCCGCCTTGTGGCGCCAGCACACAGGGTTCTAGTCCCGGTCGGGGCGCCAGATTCTGTCCCAGTTGCCCCTCTTCCAGGCCAGCTCTCTGCTGTGGCCCGGGAGTGCAGTGGAGGATGGCCCAAGTACTTGGGCCCTGCACCCCATGGGAGACCAGGAGAAGTACCTGGCTCCTGGCTTTGGATCAGCGTGATGCACCGGCCGCAGTGGCCATTGGAGGGTGAACCAACGGCAAAAGGAAGACCTTTCTCTCTGTCTCTCTCTCTGTCCACTCTGTCTGTCAAAAATAAATAAATAAATAAAAGTATATTTCATGCTTAAAAGTATTTTCCTTGTGCTTCAAATCAGATTCTGTGTAAGTGATTTGGTTCTTAACCTTCAAAGAGGAAAGGATAGTGGAGTAACTCGCCTTTCCCTCAAAATTCCTCAGTATAGAGAAGGCAAACACTCGGACACTGTGTAATACAAAGGAAGGCTTAGTTGATAATCCTCTCTTTTCTCCCTTGTTTTCTTTTACATTAAGTATGGGATAACTGAACACTAGTCTTATTTTGAAGTTAGGCTTAGTCATGAGACTATCTGAACCACAAGGTGGTCTATGTGTGGGTTATTTCTGGAGAAATGATGTATTTTCCCTCTTCTATATAAAGCAGTATTTCAGAGATCTGTTGCTATCTTACAAACAAGCCCACAGCACTTTGGCTTAGAACAGAGATTTGCCAACAAGGACATTAGGACCAACCACTTATTATGAACAAAAATTTATATATATTTTAACATTAACCTTTTTAAAAATTAATGTCATAATTTTAAATGCAGTCAATATGATGTTAATGCAATAGCCATTTTAAATTATATGCATTCTCATCTATTTAAAAATTTGTGGAAAAGCATTTTCTAAAGAGTGATAGTTTTACACTGTTTTTATTTGAATTCATATTTCCATTTCACTTCTGCAAAATATTTAAATTAAAATATTTTTGTCTGCATGTAATTCATTAATATATTTCTCACATAAAGAAAAACTATTCAGAAATATAGTTATCGGTAAGTGCACAAGATTTTTACAATCTTACATTGAAGAAACAAGTCCCCTAAAAGGACAGTTCAAAAATGTAGCCATAACAGGGCATTCGAAGGGACAGGAGAAGGGAGAGACTAGTTATACAATCATTGTGTTAGACACATGAAGCAATAATGACTAAAGATTTCCTGACTCTGCCTGATAGCTGAGTGTCAGTAGAGTGAGGTGGTAACTACTCCATTGAACAGATCTTAATTCCAAAAAAAAAAAAAAATTCCAGAAAATATTTGAGGATTTCATCAGGCACATAATTTCTTCTCAGGAAAAAAATGAGAAAAATTCTCTCCATCTGCATCTGGTACTTCTCCACTTTCAGGCACTCTTTCTTGATCATTGTATTATGGCTTTGGAAGATGTTAAGATGAGAAGAAGCAGAGTAAGGGATATAAGGGAAATATCTGTACTATGTTTAGAATCCTCTAAATCTAAATTACTTCAAATATTCTGATTTTAAATTAAATATTTATGTAGCCCCAATATTGTTGATTAATGTTATTAGAAACTATCAGATAAAAAGTGGGAAAGTGAAAATACATAGTATTTAGATTAATATCTGGAAGAGATACATACATAGTACAGAATATAAATAAATATAATACTAATGTTTAGTATTGTTATACAAATTTGTTGTATATAATGTTATTTAATGCCTATATTTTTCTTTACTTTAAATTTTTATTTTTGATATAGGAAATGCCTATTAAGATAAGTGCCCTATATTTAATGTATCTCATGTTTAAACTACATTCTGCACATATCAATGGGAATTGGTACATAAAGTATTCACAAACCATAAATGTATTTTGAGCACTGATTCCTCTGACTTACTCACCAAAAGAAATGGGACATTTGAAGAAAGTACTCAGAATCCATGGTATTAAACAGAAATCTATTTAGAGGAGCAAACCCATTCATAACAGGATACGTTCCTAGGGTAGTTTACACTTAGTCTACAAACTATTTCAATTTTTGAATCATGACTACTTGTTATGGTAATAGATGGCACTTTTACCTAAGTGATTTCATGTTTTACTCGGGACAAAGTAGGTGACATTAATGGAAATTGGTGTTTCTTGGAACTAACAAGTTCCTAACATACAGGGATGAGTGTGGTGTCTTTTCATGGTACCTGCTTCCAACGGAAAGTACCTTGTGGGTTGACAGTAAAGGTCCAAGAATTACTATAAATGTAGGGGGGTACTTTCATACTAAATCTGCTTTTTGTCTTGGGTAAAAACACACCCCTAAGTGAGTGTGTGGTTGGAGCAAAAATCGGCCCATGTGAAACTCCCTGTTGCTAATGTGTTGGCACAAGGAGGACTGACAGTATTTAGTGCTCAGTCAATGTTTCTTTGAAGTGAACTGAGTTTTATTGAGATTTTGTCTCCATACTGTTTCACATTTTTTTCCCAAGACAATTAGCACTATCCAATCTTGGTTTCAGTTTTATGGCCTCCAGACACTTCATTTACTACCTGGCTGAGCATCCTTTTTCGTTTGTTTATATATTCCTTTAAAGCCCCTCATTATTCACCATGTAAATACGCAGTCTGCACCCAGCAGGCTTTCAGAGTGTCCTATTCTAGCTGATTTTCCCCCTTTGCTAATGCAGTCTGCTTTGTTTCACAAATCAAATCTTCCACAGCTTCAATTCTTTCATGTACTTCTTTAACTGATTATTCTAATTGTTTTGCAGCAAAATTTCAGCCTATTCCTTTTTAACTTATGATTGATATTTCTTTAACTTGCATATGAATAGAGAAAAGCTTATTTTTTCCTAAATATTCATTCATTTCCTGTAAGAGCTCTATCTAAGGGTGAAAATTTTTTGGCATTTTTTTCTTTATTTTAAAAAATGTATATATTTTCCATGAGGTCTTTAAATTGATCTATTTTGTGTTTTGCTAATATCTTGCATATATCTTGCTAATCATTAGAAATTTAGTGTCATAGTACATTATGTACCAAGCTCAACAGTGACAAATCTTTATGTATTATTTCATTACAACATCAAAAATTATAAAAATTGATACCATTATTCCTACCTTTCAGTTGCTTAAACTGAGGCTTAGATATTTTAAGTAAATTTCCTACATAATTTTTGGATGAACAAATACAGGTCCTTTAACCCCAAAGCCTGCTTTCTTCAAAGATCCGTTCATGCAGTTCAGAGCACTGTTCAGCTAATAACTGACAGTCCACTTAGTACAAGCGTGTGTGTGGTGCTTTTCTGCAGTTCATTTAAAGGAAAAATCATTCCTTCTGGAAACTAGACCTTCCAAAGGTTAGTGATGTTGAATCTTAAGCCTTCAATGCCAATCTCTCAGGCCAACAGCCTAAGGGAAAGTGTGAAAGGAGAACCAGGGAAACATCTGTTTGAGATGATGTCACACTTATTTGGAACCTTCCCTCTTTGTCTGCCTTTGACAGCCTGTCATCATTTGATATCCATGTAAGTGACGTAGGAGATCTGTGTGGGGTGATCGGTTATAAGTCCCTCGGTGTCATTTTCCTGATCACACACAGCCACCTGGTTGAGAATTTGGCATAGGGACCAAGCCATTGTCGGATGTGTCCCTGCGGTGAAGTCAGTGTCTTCTCCCAATCCAGAGCCTCCCATGTAGGAGGAGCATCTTGGCAGTTTCTCAGGTCTGCTTCAAGTGTGGAATTGTAGTTTATATCAACAGGTGTCTGTTTGCAAGGCAGGCTTCTGCAGGTTGTTACCTGTTTGACATTTAACTTTCTGGCACTTTCATGGCTATTTTAGTGAGGAACAGGAAGAGACCATCGCAGCCAGAGGAGCTTGGTTAACAGCTTCTGGAAGCCCTGCCTGTGTTCACGGATGCAAGTGTGATATTCAGACATCGAAAAAACCTTTGAAGTCAGCAGTTTCTCTTCCAGATATTAATCTAAGGAATCATTTTTTTCCTGTTTCTTGACAGTTTTGCTTTCAGATAAATATATTCCATTACTCTACACAAATATATACATATCTAAAGTGTTAAAAGGTATGCAAATTATTTTATTTTGATTTTAAATGGGAAAGTATCCTATTGCATCAACATTAGCATGGGTTTACTTCAAAATGTTGGTGGAACAACTGAGTTAGAATTTAAGCTTATTGTGCTGCAAAAAGTTTTTGAAATCAATGCATAATTTTTAACACAATACTCATTTTGAAGACTCCTGACAACATAGCAGAGGAAGAGTGTCTTCAACCCTTCCAGGGTTCCTAGAGAGGTCTGAGGTGTAATGAAAAATGATTAATAGGAGGAGAGTGGAACAAACTCATTATATTAAAATTTTATATGACTTGGAAGCCTTCAGCAATTACCCCCAAAACCCAGGGGAAGCTGTCTATTTTCATGCTTAGTACATGAAGGATGGACAGCTATGAAGAGCTGTAATTGGACAAAAGGGTGTGACCTGATGATCATAGTCGCCCATGTGGGAAGCACAGCAAGACCTGCCCCCCGATTCCTCTTGGTCGTTGTGTGTGCTGTTCTTTTCTCCTTGGCATGGGGCGGGACCCCTTCTGGAAAGAGGATCTTAGGACTCATTCTCATACAACATAGGCCAGAATGGTTTTTTATGGCCAGCTATTAGAGAATAGCAGGGGAAGGGTAGAGGAACATTTGCAGGAATTATGGTGGGCTTGGGGGAGGGGAGTTCTATGACTCACCTTCAGGAAGCAGAATTCTTAGTTTCTGATGGTCTGCTCTGGGGGAGAAGGGGAATGGGGGAAAGAATGGCAGGAGAAAAATCACAAAGAGCCAGAGCCTTCGCATCTGAGGCTTGTCCACCATCCAGCAGTTTAAAGTACTAGGCGCATCAAGTGCTGTACTCTGGGATGTTGTTTTCTGAACCCTAACAATAACACTATTCAATAAAAGATATGCTGGCTGGCACCATGGTTCACTAGGCTAATCCTCCGCCAGCGGCGCCGGCACCCCAGGTTCTAGTCCCAGTTGGGGCGCCGGATTCTGTCCTGGTTGCCCCTCTTCCAGGCCAGCTCTCTGCTGTGGCCCGGGAGTGCAGTGGAGGATGGCCCAGGTGCTTGGGCCCTGCACCCCATGGGAGACCAGGAGAAGCACCTGGCTCCTGCCATCGGATCAGCGCCGTGCGACGGCCATAGCGGCCATTTGGGGAGTGAACCAAAGAAAGGAGGACCTTTCTCTCTGTCTCTCTCTCTCACTCTCTAACTCTGCCTGTCAAAATACATAAATAAATAAAAAGATATGCTTACTTTACAATCATATTGATCTTTTTTTTAAAAAAAGAATATTGACAATTTGAAAATTCATTCACAGATAACAATGCCTACCTTGTAATAATTGGGATTTCGGATCTATGTCCATTTACTGGATATTCTCTCTACTCTCAAAACCTATTCCATATTTCAAACTATTTGAAAGACAAAACATGTTTTCAGATTATTCTTAGTGTGATTTTCCTAGAAAGTTATTTAACACTACCTTCTGCTTCTTTGATTTTTCTTTTTTTTTTCTAAGATTATTTATTTGAAAGGCAGTGTTACAGAGAGGCAGAGAGAGAGGTCTTTATCGGCTTGTTCACTCCCCAAATGACTGCAGTGGCTGGAGCTGGGCCAATCCAAAGCCAAGAGCCAGGAGCTTCTTCAGGGTTTCCAATGTGGGTGTAGGGGCCCATGGACTTGAGCCATCTACTGCTTTCCCAGGCCATCACAGAGAGCTGGATAGGA
This sequence comes from Oryctolagus cuniculus, assembly GCF_964237555.1. Lineage (NCBI taxonomy): Eukaryota > Metazoa > Chordata > Mammalia > Lagomorpha > Leporidae > Oryctolagus > Oryctolagus cuniculus. The sequence goes on along the minus strand of NC_091443.1, from coordinate 29,185,569 downwards.
AAAGGAGCGGCCAGGATATGAACCAGCTCCAACGTGGGATGCTTGCATTGCAGGCAGCAGCTTTACCCGCTACTCCACAACACCAGCCCTCAACTGTATCTTTCACATACAACTTTCCAGAGGGGCTAGCATTGTGGCTAAGTAGGCTAAGCCTCCACCTTCAGAGCTGGCATCCATAAAGGCCCAGGTTCAAGTCCTGGCTGATCCACTTCCAATCCAGTTCCCTGCTAATGGCCTGGGAAAGCAGTACAAGATGGCCCAAGTTCTTGGGCCCTTGTACCCATGTGGGAGACCCAGAGGAATCTCCTGACCCCTGGCTTCAGATTGGCATAGCTCTGACCCTTGCAGCCATTTGGGGAGTGAACCAGCAGACAGATCTCTCTCTCTCTGTCTCTCCTCTTTCTATCTGTAACTCTGCCTCCCAAATAAATAAATCAATCTTATAAAAAGAGACTTAATGAGGTAAAACTATGGTTCTAATAGAGATATAAAATTAATGCATGTCAAAAGAATATGTCTCCTTAATTATTGAGGCATCCAGAATGGATTCAAGTAACAATTTGACATGTTACAACAACAACAAAAAAAAAAAAAAAAAAAGAAAAAAGAACTTAATACTTTACCCTTTTAGTATCTTTTATGTTCTACTTAAAACTATTAGTTGAACTCTGTAATTAATACACAATTACTCTTAGGTGTTTAATTAATGCTATAACTAGTACTCAAATAGTATTTTACACTTTGTGTTTCTGTATGGGTGCAAACTGTTGAAATCTTTACTTAATATATGCTAAATTGATCTTCTGTATATAAAGATAATTGAAAATGAATCTTGATGTGAATGGAAGGGGAAAGGGAGTGGGAGAGGGGAGTGTTGTGGGTGAGAGGGAAGTTATTGGGAGGGGGAAGCTATTGTAATCCATAAGCTGTACTTAGGAAATTTATGTTCATTAAATAAAATTTAAAAAATTTTTTGACATGTTATATATATGTAATTTTACTGGACATATTTACATTAATAGAGATGATAGCATTTACATTGCTATTCATTTTCTATAGCCTAAGTTGTTTTATACCTCAGAAGTGTAAAATGGCCTTTTAGAAACAATGAATGCTACACATTGATTCTTTATCAGGTAATCCTCAGTACAAGTTCTAACACTCATGGCTGTGGTGTAGTGTAATCACCCTGGTCTGGACAGTAAATTGCCAAGTCATCAGTCTAGTTAATTAATAGTCTTTGACTCATTCTTTTTAGTTGTTAAACACCCATCAAGTTCTAGAAGTAGCAGACCCTGGAGTTAGAAAAATTACAAAAGAGAGAGAGAGAGAGGAGACAAAGTGCTGGCCCTGAAGCGACTCACAATCAGATACAGTGGAGTGACAGGTAAAATTAGTTACAAAGCACGTGCCAGCTACAGGATGAAGGTACAGTGTGGCATGAAGAATGCTCTCCACTTTTGCTTTAGGGATTGTCAAGGAAATCTCTGTAGAACTGGGGTATAATAAAACATTTAAAAATGAGCTCATTTAAATTAAAAATAGTGTGACACTTCTGACAGGAAAACATTAAGTATATATGAGAAAAGTAAAGATGGCCGCCAACTGAAATTTCAGAAACCCCACAAGGAGCAGAAACTGCTATGAAAGCCCATGTAATGCTGTCGATCCTATCTCTGCAGGCCCTCTGACACGGGATGGCCATCCTCAGGCTTCCCGCTTCCTAAGCTAAAGCCTCTGGCTTGTTCCTCTGTGCAATGTCTGACTGCAGAGCCTCTTCCTTTTCCTTTTATGACAGCCATTTCTAAGACTCTTAAAGCTTTGCTGTCATTTCTCCCTCTCTTTTCTTCATTGTCCCTCTTCCGTCATTGTTGTTGCCAGGAAGGTATGATTTTTAAATCTCTGCTGATTTTTTTTAAAAAGTAAATCTTTGCTTATTTTAGGAATTTGCCCTAATATATCTAACATTCTTACATAGGAATTTTTGTGGTCCTAGAGTTTCTCTCATTTGCCTTCTTACAACTCAGAAACCAAAAACAAAAAGGAGGAGACTACGAATACCTACAAGTTTTTTTTTCGTTTTTTTTTTCTTTTGTTCTGGGTAATTATACAAACTATTAATATTATCTTTTCTTCAAAACAAGATAAATTTACATGATCACAATGGTCATTTGTGTGTAGTATTTTGGAGAGTCTGCTGCTGTGTCCCTGTTTTCAGTAAAACAAGACTGGAAGTGGAAGATCTTGAGAGAGAATGAGATGTGTTCAGAAGTGCAAAGACTCAACCTGAGATGTCTCTACTGGAAAACAATTATATTAAAAATTTTTACCTATTTGTAAAGCAGAGAGAGAAAGAGGGAGAGATATCCATTCACTGGTTCACTCTCCAAATGCCCATAAAATCTGGGGCTGGATCAGGCTGAAGCCAGGAGCCAGAAACTCAGACCTGGTCTTCCATGTGGGTGACAGGGACCCAATTATTAAGTGGATGATGAACATTTTAAGGAAATAGTGGAAAATTAAGGAAAATGCATGATTAATTAGAACTTCAGGTTAGATTGCATTCATGTTTCCTTCTCCAACTCTTATTTTTATAACCATCTATCTTGTGGTTTATTTCTCTTTAAGAGTATATATATTTTTTTAAAAAAATGAGGTGAGCTATCTTTTGCAACCCTAGGATCACATACTCACAATGTTGTATGCAGTGATAAAATGCCTCTTTCCATAACCAGTATTTGATAAGAACCATGGAAGTCTTTTTTATTTCTATGGCTGTAGTTAAATGTTTGTATTTTCTACTAGTACAATTACTAAGCTGATCTTTGTGAGGTTATTTTTTTAATGTGGTAAATAGAACTAATTTTTAAAATTTGAAACCATACAGTCTTGGAGTAGACCACACTAGATAAATTTTCTAGTTATCTGTTTATGCATAACAACCATCCTAAACTCAGGGTTGCTATAATTTAAAATATTACTTTTATATCTGTGGTTCGGGGGTGGACCAGGCTCAGCTAGGTGGTTTTTTGCTCTCAGACACTCAAAATGTTGCAATCAGGTGGTGGTCATGTCTGAAGTTATACCAAAGTCTTCCTATCCATCTACTGTAAAACAACTGATGCTGGTCAAGTGGGATTTGAGCTTGGGGTGCCCACTGGAACACAAGTCTCCGTACGATCTTCCCTATAGCAGTGGCTCAGTTCCCATGACAGTCTCTCTATAATCTCTCTCTACAATCTAGCCAAGGAAGACTTTCAAAGTAAACAGACAGCATTCACCACAAGTAAATCTGCATTATAAGAAATATTGAAAGTTTTTTTTTTTTTCAGATGATAGATTTTTGCAAAGCCCTGGGACTTTCAGGGTTTACTGTCCCTCTCACAGGGGAGAATATCTTGTTTCACAGGAGAGAAAGGTCTCAAGTCTGTGTGAGATTTCATGCCCTAGCCCAAGAGCAGTAAATCATCCATTGCACAACTTTGTCTCCACGATGGTCCTTCTTGTCCCTTGCTCGATTCTCACTTTTTCTCAAGAGCATCTGCCTTTGACTCATGGGAAAGACCCTGAGAGAAAATGTAAAATAACCTTGTCTCAGGAGACTCACCATTCACGTCCTGCTGTCCTATGCTTTCTCTGCACGAACACATTAAAATTGTAGCTATCTTGTCATGTATGCTTTATGCTGTTCATTTTTCCTTCCAGCGGTTTGCCAAAGATGAAACTGTTCAGGAAATTTGTCATTCTTTAGAATTCAAAATAGTGATTGCTTTGTGATAAACGGCACACAAATAACACAATTTTGTGGGTCCCTCAGGTATTTTCTCATTGTTGGTAGTATGATAACATTCTCTTTGGCCTTTCAGTGTCCAAAACAGCAGTGGAGCCATCAACTTTAGTATGGAGGGATATTTTTACTTGATATAAAATTGACATTAACAGAACCATTTTTTATTTCAACACTCTGAAGATGTCTTTTCATATTTGCCTCAATTGCATAATTGATGATAAGTTTTTTTAAGTTTAGAAACTTTCATTTATCATTTCTCTTTTTGGCTGATTTCAATATTTTTCATTCTTTTATTATCAACTTTTGATTGCTCTGTAACAAGTTATATTAATTTGGGTTTATCTTGCTTTAAATTTGATTAACTCTTTGGACATATGAGTTGATATTCTTCATAAAAATTTGCATTGGACTTCGTTGCTTCAAATATTTTTCCATTCTAATTGTTAACACTTTCAATTTCCTTCTCTTCCATTAACAATCCGTTAGACTCTTTTCTATAATCTCTTTTTTCCTCAAAACTTTGTTCACATGTGTATAATATACAAAACAAATTCATGGAAAAGAAAGAAATACAATATGACACCCAAATAAGTTTACAGTGATTGACAGTGACAAAGTTAGTTTCAGCACAGATTCTTTTTTTTAAGATTTATTTATTTGAATGGAAAAGTTACAGAGAGGAAGAGAGAGAGAGAGAGAGAGAGAGAGAGAGAGATCTTCCATCCACTGGTCCACTGCTGGATCTGCACCTATCTGAAGCCAGGAACCAGGAGCTTCCTCCGGGTCTCCCATGCGGGTGCAGGGGCCCGAGAATTTGGGCCATCTTCCACTACTTTCCTAGGCCATAGCAGAGTGCTGGATCATAAGTGGATCAGCTGGGAATCGAATGGGCACCCATATGGGATGCCAGCACTGCAGGCAGCCACAGCACCAGTCCCTCAAAACATTCTTTTTCTGTGTGCTTCAACTAGGGTCATTTTTACTTACATATCCTTTCTTTTGTAAGAACTAATCTATGGTTAAGCACATTCAGTAAGTTCTTAATTTCATAGGTAATGTTTTAAAATATATAATTTCTATTTGGTTCTTTATATTCTTTCACTTCTCTCTTAGGGTTCCCATCTCTAAATTCATTATATATATATATGTGTGTGTGTGTGTGTGTGTGTGTATACACATATTTATTGATTTTATTAAATCAGCAACTTTGTTTTTATAGCTGGTTTCAAATTCCTTGACATCTGATTTCAATTTATATGTACATATACATATGTGTCTCTTCCTCTTGTTTCTTTTCTTTCCTTTTTTTTCTTCTTATTTTAGGGATCTCTTGGTTATGAGTCTGATGTTCCTTTACACTTCTCATTTTTTCCGTTGCTATATGCTGCACATTGTCAAGGTAATATTGCTAGATTTGATTTATTCATTTTTAGTTAGAGGATATTAACTTTAGCCCTAGAAGTCTGTTTATAATGTAGCCATTAAGATTGGCTCTAAATGCTGATTCAGGATGTTTAGGACAGCTTTACAGTAGCTAATTTTGGGACTTGTAATAGCCTTGTTTTTAAAGTACAGCTTAGTTTTAAATTGTAGTTGCTTGAAGTAACACCTCTTCTTTCAATGATCCTTTGGTTTTATTGTCTTAACCTTGATTTACTGCTAAGAGAAAAAAAATATTTCTTTGTGATTGGCCAAGACGTGGTGTCATGGAGTCAGAATTTTTGGTAACTGTTGAGTTTCACTTCCCTGTTTTGCAACTGTTGAGTTTCACTTCCCTGTTTTGCCTTGATGACAACGTGGGTACAGTGACAATGAATGCTAGTCTAGTGCTGACTTTCACGGAATGCTCTTTCAAGAGCAGTACAGGAAGGGCCAGTTCACAAGGCATTACTGCATTTGGAAGTGCTCTTGGGATGAAAAAGAACACCAATTGCTCTATTTCACCTTCTGAGGATTTAGTTTCTTTATTGTTTTTGCGTTAAAATTAATTCTGCTACTTTCATAGTAACAAAATTCATGGCATCAGTTTATGAAAAGATGTGAATAATTCAGCTAAATAAACCAGTGCTGACAGCTGTAATTCATTTCCACAGCAATCAATATGCACCAAAATGAAATCATTTATAAAAACATCTCAGAAAGCAATTCGTAGAATCAGTTAGAACCACATGATGGAGATGTATTCTGAGCTGTGTTTCATTACATAAAGAGAAAATCAAATTTGCTGCTTCAAATTAATAGGAACTTGAGGTACACAGACATACAATAATAATTTTTAAAGTGATGTTTGGCCTGATATTTTTTTTTCTTTAACAGGCAGAGTGGACAGTGAGAGAGAGAGACAGAGAGAAAGGTCTTCCTTTTTGCCGTTGGTTCACCCTCCAATGGCTGCCGCGGCCAGCACGCTGCGGCCGGCACATCGCGCTGATCCGAAGCCAGGAGCCAGGTGCTTCTCCTGGTCTCCTATGTGGGTGCAGGGCCCAAGCACTTGGGCCATCCTCCACTGTACTCCCTGGCCACAGCAGAGGGCTGGCCTGGAAGAGGGGCAACCGGGACAGAATCCGGCGCCCCGACCGGGACTAGAACCCGGTGTACCGGCGCCGCAAGATGGAGGATTAGCCTATTGAGCTGTGGTGCCGGCCCTGATATTTTATATATCTATAAAATATGAGAGAAAATGTAAAATATAAAATTTAATTTTTCCTTTTATTTTTCCAATTATCAGCCTCTGCCTTGACTATTTCCTTTGGTAATTAAAGCTTTGTTTTGTATGTCATAAACTTCAACTTCTCACTTACTCTCTTGGGAAAAGTAGCTGCTATACTGTGACAAGAGACCCAGTGGGGAGAAGATCAAGCTTTATGCCAACAGCTGTGTGAGTAGGGTATCTTTAAACAACTTCTTCACTTGGTCAGATCTTCAGATGACAGCATCCCTGGTGGACAAATGACTATAACTACTCAAAGACCCTGGCTCACAACTATTCAGTAGGCTCCTCCGGAATTAATGACCCACAGAAACTCTGATATATTTGGTTTAAACTATAGAACGTGTGGAATAATATGTTATGCAGCATAAGATGACTAATATATATGTTGGTACCCCGAGGTAGGGAGCTACTATAAAATAATGCTATCTTGTGGGAATGCCTTTGAAATCGAACAGGAGAAAGAAGCTGGGGAATCTCAGGCTGTTTGTAAAAGCTGAAAGAAAAGCCTAAAAGAAAATATTTGCTAAAGAATCATGGCATTGTCTGAGACTATGCATGAAAGCTAAAAGGAACAGGAGGAAAATACTACTAAAAACTGAAGGGAGGCAGATACTTCCAATGCAGCAGGAGTTAGCAATATTGCCTCTTCTGATAGTGTTCAGAAAGCAAAATACATTCAATGAACTGCAGGCTCCAACTTCACATGTTTCCAGCCTAAACATACTGTCTGGTGGCTTCTTAATGCTTAGAAGTAGGATATGGGAGGGAAGGTATATACAAGGGAGGAAATATTGAACATTAATGATTAATAGTTTTATGGCATTGGCAATTTTCAGACTTTACAGAAGGCAAACAAGGTTCAAATTAAACACCGGCTTGCTTTGAAAGATTATGTACTTATTTGAAAGGCAGAGTTTACAGAGGGAGATGCAAAAAGAGAGAGAGATGAGAAAGAGAGAGCTTCTATCCGCTGGTTTACTCCCCAAATGGCTGCAATGGCTGGAGCTGGGTGGATCTGAAGCCAGGAGCTTTTTAAGGGTCTCCCCCTTGGATGGCAGGGGCTCAAGTACTTGGGTCATCTTGTGCTGCTTTCCCAGGTGCCTTACCAGGTAGCTGGATTGGAAGTGGAGCAGCTGGGCCTTGAACTGAAGCCCATATGGGATGGGGGCACTGCAGGCTGCAGCTTTACCTGCTACGCCACAATGCTGGCCCCTGCACTTACACTTTTACCAATATCACAGTCTCTCGGTCAATATTGTGTTGAAATCCATTTGTGTGTATACTCCATTTTTTTGTCTTTTCATTTTCAAAATTTTCTTGACTATTATAGTTTTTATTTTTCATGTAAACTTTAGACTTATCTTGCCCATTTTTAGTAAAAGTGGTCATACAAGAGTTTGATTACAATGCATTAAACCCATAAAATTTAAAATGATTTTTTACCATCTCAAGAATATTTTTCCAGTCTTTGATCTAATAATTCCCTACATTTACTCCAATCTATTTGTGTTTTCATTAGTGCCTCACAATTTTCAGAATGTAGATTTTTATAATTTTTGTGAGATTTATATGTATTTCATGTTCAGTGTCATTATCTTACTGTTTTCTACATTTCAGTTTCCAGTTACGATTTTTGCAAATTGCATATTTATTACCCTCACTAAATTCACTTAATATTTCTAGTAACTACTTTGTAGCTCTTCTGAGTTTGTTTATGTAGATAATCCTATCTTGTGTGAATTCAATAGTTTTAACTCTTCATTTTCAATTGCAGTCTCTTTTGTTTTTCCTTATTATTAGCTCCTTCTCTTCTATTTCATGATAGTTTATCTGTTATGAAGCCATAAAGTGCTACAGCCATATAGTTTTCTTAAGAGCAAAGATTCTTTTACAAAGGTGAATCATCAATTGTGTTAGTAAAGAAAAGAAAAGAAACAGGGTTCTTTTAGGTTCATTTAGGCCACTTAATCAAATTAATTCTGAATCTCATTCTATTTCTGTCTTTCCAATATTATGAGCAAGGTCTAGGTTGTCTGCCATTTGAAAGCATTTGCATCATAACAGATGAATAATTACGTAATCTTCTTAGAGCCATTTTAAAATTTGCAATTGTTTACTCATTAAAGGTTCAGTTTATAACAAAATCTGCTGTTCTCTGCATAGAGTGCCTAGATTATTTTGTCTTTTCCTCTCCTTCACTCTCTAAACTTTGGTCCACATTATTTTAATTTTCTCAAATATGGCGTATCCTATCCTGCTCAAGGTTTTTTTGTGTGTGGTTTTCTCTACCTGAAGTACGTGCCCTAGGGTAATCACACAGCATATCTCACCTTGAAATATTTGTTCAGAGATACCTTTGTTTAGGACCACCCAATCAGATTCCTCAATCCTAACATGATCCCTCCCTGCTTCTCTTTTTTTTTTTTTTTTTTTTTTTTTTTTTGCTTTTTCCTGTTTGCACAGTTGAAAGGAAGAATTTCTACAACCTCCCTCTCCAGTGTTGATAATTTGCTAGAATAGTTCACAGAACTCAGGAAGACACTATTAATATTTATCTGCTTACTATAAGGGATACAAACAAACAGATTAAGAGGTTGATAGGGTCAGATCTTGAAGGATCCTGGGCACGTGAGCTTCTGTCCCAGGGAGTTAGCACGTGCCACCCTCCCCACATGCCGACATATTCACCAGCTCTGAAACTCTGAACACCCTTGTTTAGGGATCTTTACGCTAAACTCATTTATAGGCATGATTGACTAAACTATTGACCATTAGTCATTGACCCAATTCCAGGCCTCTCTTCTCTCCTTGGAGATTATGGGATAGTGCTGAAAATTCCAAGCTTCCAATCATGACTGGGTGATCAACCTCATCTGGAAGCTCTCTAGAAACTCCATAGCCAAGAGTGATGGTCAACATAGGAAGGATACTCATCACTCAGGGCATTCCCGGGGTTTCGAGGGCTGTGTGTGTCAGCAAACAGGGACCAAGTCCAGTATATATATATATTTTTTTTTATATCACAGGTATAGAAAATGTGATTACAGTCTTTTACTATAAATGAGTATTACTAGGAAAAAAGTTTTATTATATCACAGTGCCATAAATGAGATGAAGTTTGAAAAATGAGCTTATCTTTAAAAATGGAACTGTATTAGTTCTTGGAAGCAATAAAAATAAAATAGAAAAATCCAAACTTTTCTAAAACAGAGTTAACTTATGCCTAAAATATCGGTGAACAATTATACTCAAACATACTGAGTAGGAAAAGTTCCAAAGTGATTCTGAAATGATATTTTAAAATATACATGACTTTAGCTTGCTTAACTTATCTTTGCCAATTTGAATCTTTTGGTGGAATAGACACTTTACTGATTATTTTCTCTATTTCCAGACATTGAATAATTAATAATTAAGTAAATCATTGCTATACTATCAATAATAAAATAGCTTATACTTGAATACACTCAAGATTTCCAATTAATTGTATAGTAGCTGATATTGACTGCTATATATTTGGTTGTGATTTTTTTTAAGCTCTGAATACCAGAGTTATATAATATTCTTGTGTGTCTTATTTTCCTCTTGGGAATCTGAAATGTTGAAATGGGTGGGCTATTTTAAGACTTGATTATTCTAGCCTGGGAGATGTTGAAGGGATTATATCACTTTTCATGGTAGTCATCTCATTCTTCAGCTGCTGTGGAATGGAAAATCAGCATTGGGTGTATGTATGTATATAGACAACATAAGTTCTAATTAGGCATCCAATAAATCCCTCTGTTTTTCTCTATTTTAGAAGATTGACAGAATGCATTCATTAAACATAAAGTTATGGTTATATTTAGTGATTTGGGGATTAATTGGAGATAATCAAAATGACCTAAATATCTAATTTATAAGAAATGAAAGGAAAAGTTACTCATAAATGTGAGACACATGGATATGCTTCAAGTTGATCATAGATGTTTTGCTTGTCCCTCAGAGGAGATGGACTTTTGTATAAAATTGGTTAGGATGTAAAAATTGATGAGGCCACATACATCAAAAGGATTGAACAGATTATTAGTAACACACCGATCCATTTGTGAAAATCAAAAGAGGGTCCAGGACACCTTCCTGAATGACTTGAGATACCAAAGAGGAATAACCGGTTCTGGCTTTTATTGCGGTTAAGAACTGGGTGGAAGTAAAGATTTCCTCAGGAAACCCAAGAATTAGGTGAGTTGAACTTCCTTCCAGTGCCAAAGGAGGGAGCATCAAGCTTTCTTATTGGCTTGTCCAAATGTGAGGCAAGAAGAGAAAAGGGAGAAAGAAATTAAAAATTGTTACAGTTACAAATCAAAAATGAAATCAGTCTTTTTATTTTAATAAGTTTATCTGAGAGGTTCTTTACACAGCAACCCTGCTTAGGTATGTTAAATGTGAAGTGCACGTGCCCAAGGCAAGAGGCTTCTTCTACGGCCCCATTGTATGCACTATCACCATCCCCACTACATCTTCATCTTCTGGATGAAGGGTTTTGGCACTGGTGAAAGAGGAAGAGACCTGAGTCTTGACGCCCAGATGGACAGTGTTCAAGAAGAATTAATCATTACAGTGTTCTTGCTTCCTTGTGGGTTACAGGCAGAGGGCTTAGAAAAACCTCTTTCACATTTTTTCCCCTTTTAGAATGTTCCATCTTATTTCCCCCCCCCTTTTTTTTTTTTTTTTGCATTTTTGTCCACATCCTTCTTTTAGACATATTACTCAGCTTTGTATTTATTTTTTGGGAATGTGTCTTTATCTAATCTCACAGGGCTGTTTGAATGGGGAGTTAGAATCAGGCATATTCGGAAATGTCACTATGACTTGCTCTTTGGAATATAAAGCCAAGTGAAAATTCAGTAGGGCCTAGGAGAGGGAAGTAAGTATAGAGATATGTGAGCCTGCCTTTTGTCTGTGCCAAAACACTGTGCTTGTTGTTCACGTATTGTCTTGTGCAGCTCATGTAAGATTCTTGTGGCAACCAGCATGTAGTACACAGACAGAAGACTTCTGATTCATGTCTATATGATAATACTGTGAATGAGTCCTTATGGATAAAACAGTTACCACACTGCCTAGAGACATAAAAAAAAATCCAGTACATCATAAGTATGTGTTACATAATGAACACATATACTGTGTTCTTAAATCAATGCTTTTGAGAATGGAACTGGAAAAGTCTTGATTTGTTAGCATATATATATATATAATAGCATATATATATATAGCATATAGCATATATATAAAACCACACATACCATACAATAGTCTCCTCTTATCCATGAGTCATGCTCTAAGAAATTCTGTGGACGCCTGAAACCTCAGATGTTAATGATCCTTATGTGCTTTTGCATATACAAATGGGGTAGGGGAGAGGCTTCAAATAGTTTATGTGACATGGTTTGTTTTGTATGTTTGTTAAAAAAAACTATGCATGGATTTCCAATTCTTGGAGCAAAAGTTATTTTTAATTACAGTTTTCAAACATTTTGAAAGGCCCTCTTACATACTGTTAATAAAGTTTAATATCTAAATTAGGCATAGTAAGCGATTAGCAACATTAAAAAGCTAGAACAACATTCTGTGATATAAATAAAAAAACAAAATAGCAACATCCTGTAATAAGTTATTTGACTTATGAGTTATTTCTTCTGACATTTTCAAATTAACATATTTAGACTATAGTTGCTCCCTAGTAAACTGAAATCATGGGAAGTGAAATTGTAGATAAAGGAGGACTATGATACACTGATTTCTGTGATATCCTCATATAAATCTTTGGAAGAAGCTATGCCCATCATTCGCTCTCTGAATATGGACCTGGAAATGATAGCAAGAATGTATCAGTTGGTGTCAGCAGTCATGCTAAAATGGCACAGGAGAGTAATCTATGTATCTGTAATATTTATACTTCTGTCATTCTAAGAATCTTTTGTAGTAAGGTGCACGTCATATTCTTTCAAAATGATGTAAAAGCTGAGTATCTAGAATCTGTTGTGTAATACTCAAATTGTCTCATTCATTTCCTTGTTTCCATGCATTCAATTTACTTGTGAGTGCTTTAAAATGTCATATTAAGCAAGAGATACAGATATATAAATCTATCTTTATAAATACATGAAATATATATACATATTGTATAAGGTATGGATGAATCCTGACTAAACCTATGGAAGAATGTCCTATGTTTTATATAGATAAATGTAGCTGAGAATTTCACGTTTAGATTTAAACTCAGATTTCTCTCCCAAACTTTAGAATCTTATTTACTGTATTTAAAAGGTAGTATTAAAACACAAAATATGCAAAAACCCCAAACCTCTGAACTTAAACTACTCCCACCCTAACTGCTCTGTTTCCTTTCTGATCTTGGTTAGTAGCAATGCCACTCTTCCAGTGGCCCAGGCCCAAACCTGGGAATTTTCTTCAACTGTAAGCTTATTCTCACATCACACATCGAGCCTACTGAGAAATAATACCTCTGTCTTCAAAATCAATCCATCTTCAGCCACAAAGCTCACTGCAGTGATTCTTGTCGCTATCCTTGTTTACGTGGATTTCTGATTTGATCCTCTGTTTCCACCTTTGCTTCCTACGGTCTTCTCAAGTGGGCAATCAATGTGATTCATTTAAAACATGGCCTCCACCTCAACATTCTTTGAAATATCTCTGTTTCACTTGGTGACATATACAAAGCCCTGTTTTCTCTGTCTTCTCTCACAGCCTCTCTGATCTCATCTCCTACTAATGTCTCTGGATCAATATGTTGTAGTTACAAAAGTTATTGTTCATTTCTTAGAACGAGCCAGGCACACTCTCACTTTTGATCTTTGATCTTATTGTTCTCTCTTTCTGGAATATTCTTTACTCAAGCATTTATGAGTTAACGTTTTCACCTCCTTCAACTCTGCTCAAATTTCATCTCATCACTTTTTATTAAAATTACCATGTCAAATTTAAAATTCTGTCAATTTTAATTCTAAATCATAATTTCTCTGCCTTACATTTTCTGCATATCCCCTGCCACTCCCACACCTGGCACCAGCACATCTAAATACTACATGATTTACTGAACAAATGATACTTTTTGTTTATTGTCAGTTTCTCCGTATCTAAGATAAACATCCAAGAAGCCTGGATATGTATCTGTTTTGTTCATTGATGTCTTCCAAGTGCCAAGAACCGAGTCTGACACATGGTAGGCACTAAGCAAATATTTGTTTCTTGAATAAAGGATCCAGATGATAACAGAAGGAGACACAGCTAGATCTACATAGAAACAGACACACAGAACACAGTTGAGTCAGTGTAAATAGGAAACATTATCATACACATTCAGGAAGTTCTGCTACTCACCAAATGTTGAACCCAGAAAGAATTATAGTCTGCAGTAGCATAAAACTTCTTTTCACAGATGTATGTGAAATTCAGATTCTCTTATACCCATAAATGAAAGGCTTTCAAAAAGCTCATAAGAAAATGCAGATTCAATTAATTCCATTTTCCCAGAAACTTTTTGAAGTACTCTCCTAAGTGCTTAATCCTACTTGGTACTACCTCAGGAACAAGTATTTATGATTAATGGTACCTAGGAAAAACACAAACAAAAAAATTTCTAGACCATATGATATGGAGCCTCCCAAAATATTTTTCAAAATTATCTTGGCTTTCACTTAATATATAGTAAACTTATGTATAGAAACGGAGGAATATTCATGCAAGAGAGTTAATTATTGTATCTATTCCTTAACATCATAAATTATAGCCACATTCTAAAAATAGTCTGGCAAAAAGATAACTAATTGCAATATTCACAGTCAGTAATTCTTACAGTAAGTTTATTTTCAGTTTTAAAAAAAGGAAATTCAAGGGAGATTGTATTGTGTTCTCTTTGAAGCTTGAGTTGAACTATGAAATCAAAAGTAATCAAAACTTCTTTAAACATTGAATATGATATAGTATATTTATACCCTTGTGTTATGCATATTTATTTTACATAAGTTAAAAGTAGGTCTATGAGATCAAATGTTTTTTGATTATTAAGTAATCTTTTTAATTTTTAAATTTTTATTAATAGAAAAAGAACAGATATAATGTATTCCATAGATCCAATTCTAAAATACTCATACTTCCCTCTTTCTTTTTTTGCCTCCATCAATCTTCCTCCCTCCCTCCCTCCTTCCCTCTCTTCCTCCCATCCTTCTTCCTTCATTTTTATAAAACCATAAATTCAGTCCGCTCTACAATCTCAGGCTTAATGCACCACTAACCATAACATTCAACAAGTAAAAAGTAGAAAAACCAAGTCCCACAAGAATATGAACAAGGGTTAAAAGTGATCAAATCATAAGATGTCCATTTTGTATATATTTTTAATATTCTATATTAACTGCCACATATCAGAGAAAACATGATGTTTGTCTTTTGGGGCTGGCTTATTTTACTAAGCATAATAGTTTCCAGTTGCAACCATTTTTTCAAAGATAGGATTTCATTCTTTTTTATATTTGAGTAATATTCCATAGTGTCTATTTATCACACTTTCTTTATCCACTTGTCAGTTGATAGATATCTGGGTTGATTCCATACCTTAGTTATTGTGAATTGAGCTGAAATAAACATAGGGGTACAAATAACACTTTCATAATCTGATTTAATTTCCTTTGGGTAAATTCTTAGGAGTAAGATGGCTGGGTCATATGGTAGACCTATTTTCAGATTTCTGAGGTATCTCCATACTGTCTTTACAATGACTGTACCAGTTTACATTCCCACTAACAGTGGTTTAAGTTACCTTTTTCACCACATCTTGTTGATATTGGTATGAAAGCCATTCTAACTGGAGTGAGATGAATCCTCACTGTTGTTTTGATTTGCATTTCCCTCATGACTAGATTTCCTGCACATTTTTATGTGTCTGTTGGCCATTTGTATTTCATCTTTTAAAAAATGCCTGCTCACATACTTTGTCCATTTCTTAATTGGCTGTTTGTTTTGTTGCTGTTGAGTTTATTGAACTCTTTATATATCCTGGATATTAATTCCTTATCAGTTTCATAGTTTATGAAAAATACTGTCAGTTGCCTCTTCACTTTGTTGAGTGTTTTCTTTGTAGGGCAGAAGTTTCTTAGCTTGGTGCAACCCCATTTGTCTATTTTTAGTTTACTTTTTTTTAAAAACAGAGTTACAGAGAAAGGGAGAGAGAGAGAGAGAGAGAGAGAGAGGTCTTCCATCCACTGGTTCACTTCCCAGATGGCCGCAACAGCCGGAGCTGTGCTGATCTGAAGTCAGGAGCCAGGAGCTTCCTCCAGGTTCCCCATGTGGGTGGAGGGGCCAAGGACTTGGGCCATCTTCTTTTGCTTTCCCAGGCCATATGGGATGCCAGTGCTTAAAGCCAGGGCTTTAATCCACTGCACCATAGTGCTGGCCTCCTGTAGTCTTCTCTAAGGAGTCATTGTCTCTGCCAATATCTTACAGAGTCTCCCTGTTTTTTTCCTCTAGCAATTTGATTGTATAAGGTCATAGGCTTAGATCCTTAATCCAATGTGAGTTGACTTTTATAAAAGGTGTAATGTGGTAGAGGTCTTTCTTCATACTTCTGCACATGTAGATACAATTATACCAACACCATTTGTTGAACAGACTACTTTCTATAGGGAGTGATTTTAGCTACTTTGTCAAAGATTAGTTGGTTGTACATGTATGGATTCATTCTGGGGGTTTCTAGTCTGTTCCATTTGTTTACATGTCTACTTTTGTGCCAGTAGCAGGCTATTTTGATAGTAACTGCTCAGTAGTACGTCTTGAAATATGACATTGTGATACCTCTGGCTATGTGTTTGTTGTTTAATAATGCTTAAGCTATTTAGGGTCTCTTGTGCCTCCATGTGAATTTTAGCATTGTTTATTCTAGATTTGAGAAGAAAATCTTTGATATTTTGATTGGAATCACATTGAATCTCTAAATTGCTTTGGATAGCATGGACATTTTCATGATATTAATTCTTTCAATCCACAAACATGGAATTTTTTTTATTTTTTTGAATCTTCTAATTGTTTCTTTAATGTTTTATAATTGTCATTGTAGAGATCCTTCTTATCCTTGATTAAATTTATTCCAAGGTATTTGAATTTTTTGTAGCTAGTGTGAGTGGTACTGATCTTAAAAATTCTTTGACGGCCATGGCACTGTTTACGTATACAAAGGCTATAGATTTTGTGTGTTGATATTGCATCCTGCAACTTTACCAAACTCTCTTATGGGTTCCAATAATCTCTTGGTGGAATCTTTTGTTTCTCTATATATAAGATCATGTTGAGCCTGGAGCTGTGGCATAGCCAGTAATACCGCCACCTACAGCACTGGCATACCATATCCACCAGTTCAAGTCCCAACTGCTCTACTTCAAATCCAGTTCCCTACTAATGGCCTAGGAAAGCACTGGAAGATGGCCCAAGCACTTGGGCCCCTGCAGCTATGCAGAAGGCCTGGAGGAAGTTCCTGGATCCTGGTTTCAGATCAGCCAATCTCTGACCATTGCAACTGTTTGGAGATTGAATCAGCAGATGGAAGATACCCCTCTCTCTCTCCCTCTCTTTAACTGTTCCTTTCAAATAAATAAGAAATACATTTTTTTTTACAAAAGGGATCATGTCATTTGCAAATAGGGATAATTTGACTTCCTCCTTTCCCATTTGTAGCCCTTTGATTTCTTTCTCTTGCCTAATGGCTCTGGGTAAAACTTTCAGCACTATATTGAATAGCAGTGGAGAAATTGGGCATCCTTGTCTGGTTCCACCTTTTTCCCATTCAATATGATGCTGGCAGTGGGTTTGTCATTTACTGCCTTGATTGTGTTGAGGAATGTTCCTTCTATACCCAATTTTCTTAAGGTTTTTTAATGAAATTATGTTGTATTTTTTCAGATGCTTTCTCTGCATCTATTGAGATAATCATATGGTTTTTAGTCAATTTGTTAATGTGATGTCTCACATTTACCAGTTTGTGTACATTGAACCATCACTGCATCCCAGGGATAAATCTCACTTGGTCTAGGTGAATTAACATTCTGAGGTGTTAGATTTGATTAGCTAGTATTTTGTATGATTTATGTATCTATGTTCATCAGGGATATTGGTTTGTAGTTCTCTTTCTTTGTTGTATGATTTTCCAGTTTTAGAGATAAGCTGATGTTGGCCTCATAAAAGGAGTTTGAGATCATGACCCCCTTTCACTTGTTTTGAATAGCTTCAGAAGAATCGCAATTAATTAATTTAAAAATTTTGGCAAATTTAGCAAGGTAGTCATCCTGCTTTGGGCTTTTTTTGTTTGGAGGGTTTTATTACTGATTCAATCTCTGGCTTGTTTATTGGTCTGTTTAGGTTTTCTGTATCTTCATCACTCAATTTTGATAGATTGTATGTGTCCAGAAATCTATCTATTCCTTCTAGATTTTCCAATTTGTTGACATAAAGCTGGTAGTAGAAATTCCTGATGATTCCTTTTATTTCTTTTTGTTTTGTTTTCCTTTTTTTTTATTGTTTTTATTTCTGTGGTGTCTGTTGTAACATCTTCTTTTCCATATCTGCTTTTATTTTTATTTTTTAAATATTTATTTATTTGACAACTAGAGTTATAGACAGAGAGAAAGACAGAGAAAGGTCTTCCTTCTGTTGGGGTTCATTCCCCAAATGGCCACTACAGCTGGCGCTGCGCCGACCCGAAGCCAAGATTCAGGTGCTTCTTCCTGGTTTCCCATGCAGGTACAGGGTCCAAAGCTCTTGGGCCATCTTCCACTGCCCTCCTGGGCCACAACAGAGAACTGGACTGGAAGAGGAGCAACCGGGACTAGAACCTGGCGCCCATATGGGATGCCGGTGCTACAGGCGGAGGATTAGCCAAGTGAGCCAGGGCGCCGGCCCCATATCTGCTTTTATTAATTTGAGTCTTTCCTTCCCACACTTTATCTAGGGGGTTAGCTGGGCCAATGATATATCAATTTTATTTTTTCAAAAAACCTATTGTTCATTTCACTGATCTTTTTTTTTTGTTTCAATTTTGTTTCTTTTATAATTTTAATTATTGCTTACCTCATAGTAATTTCGGGTTTGATTTGTTTTTGTAGGTCCTCGTGATGCATTACTAGATCATTTATTTGATGTGTTTCCAATTTATTAATATAGGCAGTAATTGCTATAAACTTACCTCTTAATAAAGTTTTTGCTGTATCTCATACATTTGGACATGTCGAGTTGTCATCTTCATTGGTTTCTAGGAATTTTTTATTTTGACTTCGTTTATGTCCCACTGTTCATTCAGGAGTATGTTGTTCAGTTTCCACGTGTTCATTTATTTTCTAGAGTTTCTTAAGTTGTTAATTTCCAGCTTGCTTCCATTGTGGTCAGAAAATGTACATGGTAGGATTTCAATTTGTTTGAAATTGTTGAGATGTTCTTTATGGTCTAGCATATGGTCTATCCTGGAGAAAGTTCCATGCACTCATGAAAAGAGTGTGTATTCTGTAGTTGTGGGATAAAATGATCTGTATATATCAATTAGGTCCTTTTGGAACTAAATAATCTTTAATATTCAGTTCTCTCTTCATGAGTGGTGGTTGCTATTGTTTTGTTTTCTTCTTACTTTGAGCAACTTCATGGTACAGTGTTTAGCATTTGCAGTAAGCCTTCCAGATCATTCTTAGTTTAAATCTTAAATATTCATGAGTAATTTGATTAACTACAATTTGTCACATCGAACTTAGTATGTTAATGATTTGAAAGAAACATCTTAAAAACCTCTGAGTTTTTCAGAAAATACAACTCTGAAATTGCTTATGTTTGCCATATTTTTGTTTCATTTCTTAATGGTAACTTTTCACTCCCCCAATCCTGCTCTTGAGCAGACAATGATCCAATTCCTAATAAAGTGACCAAGTGCTTACCTTTGATGCAACCACTTTCAGGTCACTTGAGTCCATTTAGTAAATTGCTACTCCAGCGCAATAAGTGGAACCCCAATAGCTTAAAATCATTAATGCATGTAAAATTTGGCACTTGCCAGTGATGGTAGAGCACTTGTTTCCAGATCCTCATTGTAATGATTATGAAGAAAGAATATGTGCCCAAAGAATAATATGGGTAGCCATTAGAATTAAATACGCTCTCAAATTTATTATAAAACTTTGTCATCTAATGTCAAATAATATATATTTCAGAAAATAATGGCCAAAATTTTATTTCCTGATAAAATACAATGTTTATTATGCTTGAAATAAAAGGACCCACAAATATATACTCTAGTGTTTACATTTTTCTAAGATTTATGTATTTGAAAGGCAGAGTTAGAGGGAGAGACAGAGATCCATCTGCTGGTTCACTCTCCAAATGGCTGCAATAGGCAGAGCTGAGCCAGGCTAAAGCCAAGAGCCTGGAACTCCATCTGTGGCCCCAGCCTACGTACTTCCACTGCTTTCCCTGGTGCATTAACAGGGAGCTTAGTTTGAAGTAGAGCAGCCAGGACTTGAAATGTTGCTCATATGGTTGCCAGTATCACAGGTGCAGTTTAATCTGTGCCACAGTGCTGGCCCCAAGTGCTTTCTTTTAATTTTCTTCTCATATTTAATCAGATTACTACATTAGTCTCTAGGCAAAAATGTTGTAAGATGTGGATAGAAATGAAAGTATTGGGCTACAAAGTTTGTGTTATACTGAATGAACAGGTTCTGGAGATCTAAGGCACAGCGTGGCAACCATAGTTATTAACACTGTATTTCACACTTGGAATTTGCTAAGAGAGATCTTAAATATTATGACAATGAAAAGATAAATAGGTGATAAATTCATTAATTAGCTTGATGGGGATAGTCATCAAATGGTATGTGTATATCAAAATATCATGTTCTTTCTCAAATACATACAAGTTTGTTTTGCCAAGTATATTCAATAAAGCTGGGGGAAAAATAAAGTCATAGAAATGGAAAGAATTTGAACAGAGTTTTCTGACAATTAAAGGGCTATACCTTCACAATGATAGTTTGGTATCCTGTGTATAAAACTTCAGGGAGTTTCTACTAAGTATCAAAAATCTTTTTTTTTTAAGATTTATTTATTTATTTGAAAGGCAGAGTTACAGAGAGAGAGAGAGAAGAGGCAGCAATATCTTCTATCTGCTGGTTCACTCCCCGAATATTGCAACAACCAGGGCTGGGCCAGGCCAACGCCAGGAACCAGGAGATTTCATGGGTGTCTCCCTCATTGATGGCAGGAGTCCAAGCATATGGGCCATCTTTTGCAGCTTCCCCAGGTGCATTAGCAGGGAGCTGGATTGAAAGCAAATAACCGGGACCCGGTGCCCTTATAGGCTGCCAGCATTGCAGGTGGCTGCTTAGCCCACTACACCTCAATGCAGACCCCTAGTATCAAAATCCTAGTAGAAATGCAATGGTTAGGATGTTTTAAGGCTAAATTGAAGCCATAATCACCTAAATCTCTATGTTGTGCTAAATTAGCACTCAGTTATCAAATGCAACAATTGGTGCCAAGTATTTAGTTTCAGTCCACAGACGTGTTTTTGGCTCACTTAAATCCACTGATTATCTCTTCATAATGTGCGACTCACCTTTTGTCAGTGTATAAATCAGAGAAACAGTGTCTAAGTATCTGCGCTGTGCAAAGCATGAGCAATTGTTCCAAAAGATCCAGTTCACTCTCCTATTTCTTTTTTTCTTCTTCTTCTTTTTTTTTTTTTTTTTTTTTTGACAGGTAGAGTCAGACAGTGAGAGAGAGGGAAAGAGAGAAAGGTCTTCCTTTTGCTGTTGGTTCACCCCCCAAATGACCGCTATGGCCAGAGCTACTCTGATCCAAAGCCAGGAACCAGGTGCTTCTCCTGGTCTCCCATGAGGGTGCAGAGCCCAAGCACTTGGGCCATCCTCCACTGCCTTCCCGGGCCACAGCAGAGAGCTGGCCTGGAAGAGGAACAACCGGGACAGAATCTGGCACCCCAACCGAGACTAGAACCCGGGGTTCTAGTCCTGAGGATTAGCCTAGTGAGCCGCAGCGCCCGCTTCACTCTCCTATTTCAGTACTAAAAGCTCAGCAGAATTCTGCATGTATTTTTGGGCATCCTAATTTCCTGGTGTTCAGTTCTTAATTAGTCAGAGAGAGGTAAACTAGGATCTGTAATCCTGGGGGGTTGAGGTAAGGGTTGTGTTTAATTGAAGGTTTAGAATTACTTGGAAATTGGTATCCTTAGAGATATGGTGCCTGTCCATCATATTGGTATCATTAAATGTAGCCTGTATAAATCACGAGACACCTTTTAAGCCTTATAATGAAACCAGTTTGTTCTTTGCTTCTATAAATTTTTTTGCTGTACTCTGTAGAGTGTTCCATTTAATTTGTGTGTAATATAAGATGGTTTTATTTTTCTTATAATTGTTACCCTCTCTGCTCTGTTAGAACTGTGTGTGTGGAATATCAAGATCACTTTTTGATATCTCAATTAGATTTCCCTAAGTTGTGATTCACCATGGGTTACTAAGACAGTTCTATTATGGCAGTTCTATTCTGCATATTTTAAAACAAGATTCATCTTTGAGTTAATGCCCTTCCACTTCTCCCAATGCAAGCTCAGTGAGGCCTCAATAGCTTGTCTTGTAAGGTGGGTGAACTTGGTCGACTGCTCTCAAAATTTCCTTTCTTCTATATCTTCTCTGGAGGATGAAGCAAGGGGTTATAAAAGGGAAAGTGGTTGTTTTTGAATGTCCATGGCCGGTGGGCTGATTCTGTGGTTCCTGTGTAACATAGGAAACCCCATATTGGAGGTGATAAAGTTGAGGGCTTTCTTTGTGATAGCCATTATTGATTTTTTTTTAAAGATTTATTTATTCATATGAAAGTCAGAGTCACTCAGAGAGAGAAGGAGAGGCAGGGAGAGGTCTTCCATCTTCAGGTTCACTCCCCAATTGGCCACAATGGCTGGAGCTGTGTTGATCCAAAGCCAGGAGCTTCACCCCGGTCTCACACATGGGTGCAGGGGCCCAAGGACTTGGGCCATCTTGTACTACTTTTCTCAGGCCACAGCAGAGAGCTGGATCATAAGTGGAGCAGCCTAGACTCGAACAGGTGCCCATAAGGGATGCTGGCACTGCCGGCGGAGGCTTTACCTGCTATGCCACAGCTCCACACCCCCCCCCCCATCATTGACCTTATAGTTTATAGAACCATTGAGAAGAAAGACACAAATCTCACTGAGAAGACCTTCGATTATAGTCTCCCTAGAGATGTTTTCAGAACATGCCTCAACCTTCATCTGAGCCCGTCTGCAGGCTCCCCACCGCCTCCGCTGTGTGGATCCTCCTTCCCAGGGTGGCAGTAAATGAGGCGACCCTGTTCTAGTGTGCTTGAGCAAACCTCATCTGCCTCATGTCCCAAACCTGGCACGGGATCGATTCCAGAGATCCACCTTCTCTACCGTTCAGGAATCTAAACGGGCAGAAAAGCCTCACTTACACCCAGTCTCTCTGTGCGCCAAGTCGTCCTGCCTAAAGGACCCCGCCAACCCTGCCGGGAACTGCTTCTCTGGGTTCCGACTTTCCCTGTTCACCCTTTCTGAACCACTGTGGGCAGTGGCTTCAGGCTTTGGGTTTGAAACTATCACGTGCGAAAGTTTCACTGGGGGAGTGTGTTGAATGTAAATGTTGGTTTGTTGGAAGGAAATATGCTGTGGTAAGGACAACACAACAGAAACCATGGGACACAGGCTGTCCTCAAGCCCAAACTCAAGCCCCGGCCGGGATTCCAGCGGAGCTCGGCAGAAGTTCCAGGGTGACGTCATCTGCGTGACTCAGGACCCCCGTACATGTATTCCCTTCTCAGCATGTGATGGACTACTTTGCTTTGCTTTCAGTGTTTTTTTCCCCAACTTTATGGCTTTTTTCTCATATTTTTATGCTTTGTAGTGTTCTTGTCCCTACAATGGGGAATAACTAAGTCTAAATTCAGCCCCATTTCAAGCTGATACTAGGCAGAAAGATTCAAGGAATCCCGAATTTGGGTCTTTGGGCAAAGCACCAAGTAAACGCTCTTGCTAGTTGGATCTCTGTGCTTTAATTCAATGGCAACTTAATGGAAACTACTATGTGTCTAACACTGTTTAAATTTGTGGAGCAAATTTAAATAAGTTTGTCTAAAAAGATACTTATACAAAAATTTAGGTATACAGTGTATCTTAAGTGTGCTGTGGAAACCAAAACTCACTCAGCAGAGATGATTAGAGGAAAAGGCAACATGAATTGGATCTTATAGGGTGATCTTTAGTATGGCTTGATTAAATATTGATCCCTGTAGGGATAGCTACTAACCTCCAGTGCCCATTCTTGTGATATCTGGTAGGACAGGCACAATTTTAGCAATTCATTTTTCCACTGTAGTAAGCCAGAATGTACCCAGATTTAGCCAACATTCAAACTGATGAGAGCCAATGTTTAACTAGAAAAAAATAAAATAATATAAACTGCTTTGATGGAAGATGAGGGAACATCCCCCAAATTAACATGAAATTTCAGTGGACAACTGTTAGCAAAGGAGAGCTTCTTCAGGAACTATTGATTGGGACAAATACTGAATACAAATATGTATGAAGCCATTTTGTGCTGAAAGAAAAGACATCTTGGAAGATAAAACAGCCTGAGCAAAAATTACAGAGTCATGAGAACAAGGCTATAAGTAAGCCCAGTCATGTGCAAGGTGAAACTGGTGAAACTGCTGAATGGTTATAGTCTAGAGGTCATGAGGAAAGAAAGACTAGGAGCTGAACTATATATACTGGTTTGATTTTTTTTTCTGGAAATACAGATCGAAGGATCTGTCTTACTGATTTTATTTCTTTCTTTCTTCCTTTCTTTCTTTATTTTCTTTTTTCTTTCTTTTTTCTTTCTTTCTTTCTTTTGACAGGCAGAGTTAGACAGTGAGAGAGAGACAGAGAGAAAGGTCCTCCTTCCATTGGTTCACCCCCCAAATGGCCGCTACAGCCAGCATGCTGTGCCAATCTGAAGCCAGGAGCCAGGTGCTTCCTCCTGGTCTCCCATGGGGGTGCAGAGCCCAAGCACTTGCGCCATCCTCCACTGCCTTCCCAGGCCACAGCATAGAGCTAGACTGGAAGAGGAGCAACCGGGACAGAATCTGTCACCCCAACAGGGACTAGAACCTGGCGTGCTGGCGCCACAGGCAGAAGATTAGCTTAGTGAGTCACAGAGCTGACCGTAATAGCTTCTTTAGATGTGGACACATTTAACCAGAGTTAAATATATATATATTTAATATATATATATGTATATATATATAACACAGATATATATATATAAAACAGATATATATAACATATATATAAATAAAGGACAGATATATATAACAGATATATATTATATATTACATATATAACAGATACATATATTTTTTTTCTCAATTGACTATATAGCAACACAAATTCCGTTAAGCTCCTGGTAAGTATATTTTTGAAAATTAAATTTAAGGTTCTGCCAGAGCAAACTCCTCCAAAAGACACTTTTCTCATGTTGTTTCTTCAGAATTTTTAACATGTTTACTTTATAAATTTGTCTAGTCATTTTGTAAAATGTCAGGTCTGTGAGAAATGAGAGATCTTTGAGCAAATGACTTCACGAGACCCTCACAACCTCCAGAGGGACTTCCTCCCTTCCCTTTGTGATCACCCTATGTTGGTCACTCTAGCAATTCTACTCTGCAACATGATGCTAGCTTAATAGGTTATGAATGGCCTGTAGAAACAGGAAATTATTTTCACATGAAAAAATGTTCAAGATCACTAGCAATCAGGGAAATGCAAATCAAAACCACAATGAAGTTCCACCTCACCCCGGTGAGAATGGCTCACATTCAGAAATCTACCAACAATAGATGCTGGAGAGGATGTGGGGAAAAGGGGACACTAACCCACTGTTGGTGGGAATGCAAATTGGTTAAGCCACTATGGAAGTCAGTCTGGAGATTCCTCAGAAACCTG
Source organism: Oryctolagus cuniculus (assembly GCF_964237555.1). Classification (NCBI taxonomy): domain Eukaryota; kingdom Metazoa; phylum Chordata; class Mammalia; order Lagomorpha; family Leporidae; genus Oryctolagus; species Oryctolagus cuniculus. The sequence goes on along the minus strand of NC_091443.1, from coordinate 29,160,003 downwards.
AATATAACCCTACCATTCAACCCAGCCATCCCACTCCTTGGAATTTACCCAAAGGATTTTAAATTGGCAAACAAAAAAGCAGTCTGCACCTTAATGTTTATTGCAGCTCAATTCACAATAGCTAAGACCTGGAACCAACCCAAATGCCCATCAACAGTAGACTGGATAAAGAAATTATGGGACATGTACTCTATAGAATACTATACAGCAGTCAAAAACAACGAAACCCAGTCATGTGCAACAAGATGGAGGAATTTGGAAAACATCCTGCTGAGTGAATTAAGCCAGTCCCAAAGGGACAAATATCATATGTTCTCCCTGATTGGCGACAACTAACTGAGCACCAAAGGGGAAACTTGTTGAAGTGAAATGGACACTATGAGACTTGATCAGCTCTTGTCCTGACGGTTGATATACAATGTAATACTTTATCCATTTTAGTATTTTTTTTTTGTTCTAGTACCATTGGTTGGACTCTGTAATTAACACACAATTATTCTTAGGTGTTTAAATTTTAACTGAAAAGTGATCCCTGTTAGGAATTTGGAAAACATTCTATTGAGTGAAATAAGCCAATCCCAAAGGGACAAATACCACTTGTTCTCCTTGATAGGTGACAACTAACTGAGCACCAAAAAGGAAACCTGTTAAAGTGACATGAACACTATGAGAAACGGTGACTTGATCAGCCCTCACCCTGACTGTTGATGAGCAGCTTAATATGTTATTCCTCTTAGTATTTTTTTTGTTTGTTCTACTTAATACTTTTGGTTGAATACTGTAATCAATACACAAGTCTTCTTAAGTGCTGAAACTTAACTGAAAAGTGATCATTGTTAAATATAAGAGTGGGAATAAGAGAGGGAAGAGATGTGCAATTCAGGACATGCTCAAGCTGACTTACCTCAAACAGTAGAGTTAGAAACATACCAGGGGATTCGAATTCAATCCCATCAAGGTGGCATGTACCAATGCCCTCTCACTAGTCCCAGTGATCAATTTCTGTTCACAATTGATCGTAATGATAGGACTAAGAACCAAAGGGATCACATAAACAAGAATAGTGTCTGCAAATACTAGCTGATAGAATAGAAAAGGGAGAGAATGATCCAACATGGGAAGTGAGATACACAGCAGACCCATAGAATGGCAAATGTCCTAACAGCACTCTGGCCTCATAATCAGCCCTTAAGGCATGCGGATCTGGCTGAAATGCCCATGAGAGTATTTCAGGCATGGGAAGCCAAGACACTCTGGGGGAAAAAAAAACCTAAATGAAAGATCTCCACGAGTGAGATCCCAGTGGAAAGAATGGGTCATCAAAGAAGGAGGTACCTTTCTCTGAAGGGAGGAGAGAACTTCCACTTTGACCATGGCCTTGTCTAAATATGATCAGAGTCAGTGAACTCAGGGGGCTTCCATAGCCTTGGCAGCTCATGACAAGAGCCTAGGGTGATTACTGATGCCATAGACAGGAGTGTCAATTTGTTAAGTCAACAACAGGAGTCACTGTGCACTTACTCCTCATGTAGGATCTTTGTCCTTAGTGTGCTGTACATTGAGATTTAATGCTATAACTAGTACTCAGACAGTATTTTTCACTTTATGTTTCTGTGTGGGAGCAAACTGTTGAAATCTTTACTTAATGTATGCTAAACTGATCTTCTGTATATAAAGAGAATCGAAAATGAATCTTGATGTGAATGGAAGGGGAGAGGGAGTGGGAAAGGGGAGGGTTGTGGGTTGGAGGGACGTTATGGGGGGGGAAGCCATTGTAATCAATATTCTGTACTTTGGAAATTTATATTCATTAAATAAAAGTTAAAAAAAAAAAGAAATAGGAAATTATTTTCAATATGAGCCTCTTAAATTTTGTAATGCAAAACAAAAGTGGAATCAGTTCTCAGAAATCCTGTATGGTTTGGGTTATGTTTAAGAAATATTTACTGAGAACTGAGAGCAATTCCACATGCATATACAAATATTTTACTCAAGATTCATTATTGTTTCCCATGCAGATTATTGAGACTAAATTTCTTTAAATTTGAAAAACAAAGCACAGTTAAATAGATAAAATTAGCTTAAGAACAGGTGGTGTTGGGCCGCCACCATGGTTCACTAGGGCTAATCTTCCACCTGTGGTGCCAGCACCCCAGGTTCTAGTCCCGGTTGGGGTGCTGGATTCTGTCCCGGTTGCTCCTCTTCCAGTCCAGCTCTCTGCTGTGGCCAGGGAGTGCAGTGGAGGATGGCCCAAGTGCTTGGGCCCTGCACCCGCATTGGAGACCAGAAGAAGCACTTGGCTCCTGGCTTCGGATCAGCGTAGTTCAGGCCATAGTTGCCATTTGAGGGGTGAACCAACGAAAGGAAGACCTTTCTTTCTGTCTCTCTCTCTCTCACTGTCTAATTCTGCCTGTCAAAAACAAAAGAGCAGGTGGTGTTGACATTTTGCTCACAATGAATTCTTAGTTCTTAGCACAGACCAAGCGCGTAGTAATGTGCTGTACTTGTGTAGCTTCAAAAGCAGGACAGTTATAGATCGACTGTAACTGACTCATAAGTCCCGCACTCTGCTTAATACAGAGAACCCTCAACTTCCAAGACCAAATCAATTCACAATTGTAAAAAGGGGTGTGGTGGGCCTTTGGCATCAGCATTAAAGCACTGCCTGGGACTTTGTGTGCCATGGGAGAGAGCCTGAGTTTGCTTTATAGCTCCTCTCCAGATTCTAGCTTCCTGCTAATTCATACCCTGGAAGAGAACAGGTGATAGCTCCAGTATTTGGGTTCTTGCCACCCACCTGGAAGACTGGATTGAGATACTGACTCCTAGTTTAGCAGGCATCTGGGGAATGAACCAGAGATGGGAGATCTCTTTCTGTCTCTGACTCCGTGTCTGTATGCCTTTCTCTCACTACTTCTCAAATAAGTAAATGAAATGTAAAAAATTAAACTGAAAAGGAATAAAGATGTAAAAAAATCCTCTGAGAAATATGATAAGCCAAATTTTATTATTAAAAGTACTTTATAAAGATGGAAATGTTCTGTTTCTGAACAAACATTTAGGACACAATTTTCCTTTCTAACAGGAGAAACTGTATTTCATGTAGAACAGGACTCTTACTCTACCAAGTTCAAAATTGATCTTTTTGAATCTTATTAAGGTTAAAAAATAAATTCATTTAAAAAATATCAGCAGCATTGTGAAATTTTTAAAGAAATAACAAGACATTCTTCTTAGTATTTGCACTTTGAATTCCAGCATTAATCCCCACTTCTCCTTTGACTCATGCATGTTTAAAATCTCTCTTTATGAAGTTTATCTCTACTTAGTTTCAACATAAAATTAACCGTCTATAAATCCCATTTTGATACTTATATCCATTTGGAAGTGGCTATAGGTCCTGTACCAAACAATTTTTCAGGAAGGAAATTACAAAGTTCGGTTTTCCTTACAGCTAATTCATGTCATTCATTTAGCAACATCAGTGCACTAGTGAGTGTTTCAACCACTTAGTCACACGGGGTTCTCTGTGTGAGTCTGCTAGCATGGCTTTTCCAGTTCTATTCTTGAGCCTATACTCAGTGCTAAGGAAGAATGAGGAAGATTGTTGATGTTTACACCCTACGTCTTCCTTGCGCAGTTTCCAGTATAACTCTAGAACCAAACCATAAGGTATCATAGAGACTCTTATTCTGGCTTGTTCCTGTGCAGACTGCAGTGTCCGAGTGACACCACAGTAACTGAAGTGGCAGCAGTCACTTGAACCTTATTTTATGCTATGTTCTGATGATTTCAAATTAACATGAACATGATTAAAATTTGATGTGAATGCAAATCCCAATTTTGTCACCTCTGAGCTACAATGCGATATGCAGATTTGTAGTTCTTTGTTGAAAGATTAGTATGCCTTCTGAGAAATGGTCTCTAAAGCCTTTATTCTGTATCATAAGGTTGGAAGAAATAATTACATGCCTCGGATTTTCAGTCACATGCTATACATATACATATATATACACACATAGATACTATATATACATTTATATATACCATATAGACAAAACAGATTGTGTGTATACATATACACATGCATACAAATGTGTATGAAAATTTACATAATTTTTGCTTATATATAGTTATAAATACCTGATAAATTCTTATTTTGGCATTTATTTTTACACTAAACTGTTTTGTCCATCTTCCCATCATTTAATAGAATATCTAGTGTATGTTCTACACAGATTATGCCTCTATAAAACAAGATATAACTATCAAACACCATTAATATATCAATTCCCTTTTTATGTGCAAATAGTACTAGGATTAGGAGACTATGTTACAGCAACAAATGTTAAAGACACTTGGTTTTAATTCTGGCTGTGTTTTCAGTCATTTTACCTTAAGTAGTTAAATGATGAAATCTCTGTACTCCCAAACCAATAGGATGATTATTATTTGTTCTATCTTATAGATCATTTGAGAATGTGACTCTGTTAGAAAATTTGAAGATAATTCCTATAAACTTGGATAATATTAAATCTTATAATAAAACAAATGATACAACAGGAACAATAAATTCTTTATTCTATACATTCTGATGTACAAATTTTACTGATTTCTTAAATTTTTCTATGTATATATGTACATTTTTATTAGTTTGGTTTCCTACATATTTAATTTGATTCAACAAATAATAGTTGAGCACCTACTGTATGCCAACCCCTGACATTGGCATTGCAGGGAACATAAAATTAATAACAAATAATACCTGCTCTTAAGGAGCTTACAGTCTCTATTAGGGAAACAAGACAAGGACCCAATAGTAATAAAGTAAACATGGATTCCATAAAATAGGTGCCAAAAGGTTAGGGATTTCAAGAAAATTATCAGGTAAAAAAGATTTACTTGACATGAATGTTCAAGAATTGGAAGGATTCCTCCCACCCCATCCCAAGAACATGAGCTAGAAGTCACTTAAATAGCAGAATAGAAAGATAAAACTGAAGAGTTTAGAAAGTGTGAATATGTTCTAAGGATGGTATGCTTTCCAGTAAAATTGCAACATCTGGCAAGGTATATTATAAACATTTAGGAAAACACTGAAGGTATGCACTTAGATATTTGTACTCTTACTCAATACATTATAGGTAGACACCAAGGATTCCTGAGCAGGGAAACAGTATGTTTTAGGCTCCTCATTCTTTTAAGAGAACGCATCAATACTTAGGAAGACTGATTTGACAGGTTGTGGTGATGAATTTGGCCACAGGGGTTCCAAGGGTAAATAACATGATTTGTGATAGCACTGTGTAGGGAGGTGAAACAGTCCAGTGTCTCTGAAAGCAGGGTTTGATTAAAAACCCTTTTTAATCAAAAAGCGTTAAGAATGACATAAAGGAGGAGACAATACTGACTATACTTGGGACACAAGAAATATGGAGCAAGGATGATTCTATGAGTTTTGACTAGGGGTAGACACAATTGACAGGAAAACAGGGAGCACAGTGATGGACAACTTAGCCAAGACAGAGGATTAAAAAAGAATTTCAGAACGCAGGAGAAAAACAGGATTTTGAGAATAAAGACACTGATCTGGAACCTTTTAAGGTAAGATGCAACATAAATCTTGATTGTCCCTAACAAATGTGGGCTAGAGAATGAGGTCAATTGTGTATCATCCATGGAGATGCAGTAGATGGGACAGACTTTAACAAAGGAACATAGACCTCTAAAAATACCTAACAGGTTAGATGAGGGAGTATGTGGCATATGACATGATAAATAATACCCAAAACAATCAAGGAAAATCAGCATGAACTCTAACATATGCTAACATTTTTAATTTTAAAAGAAGAAAATGATTGAAGAAAGAATCTTAGGGAAGTGTTTGGACTTGGCTTCTGTGGGGTCAATAGTGCAGAAGCCCAGTCATTCATTGTTACTGAACAAATATTTGAGGCTCTTCCATGCCAAAAAATAAAATAACATACTATGATATTATAAAAAGTGCATGGAAAATATACATTATGAGGAGAAATACCTGGATTCCTTGGTCTTTTTGCACCAAAATAAACTCTTGATTTTTCATGAATTTTGAACTTTTTTTTATTTTCTAGGCAGAGAGAGAGAGAGAGAGAAAAACAGAGCTCCCGTCTGCTGCTTGAATCTCCATGTGCCTGACAATGACTCAGTCTGGTCCAGGCTAACATTAGGAGCAGAGACCTCATGTGGGTGGCAGGAAGCCAACTGCTGGGGACCTCACCTGCTGCCCAGGGTGTGAATTAGCAGGAAGCTGGAATCTAGAGAGGAGCCAGGAGTCAGACCCAGGCACTCAGATATAAATTGTAGGTATTGAAGTTCCTGGTCCAAATGACTTCCCCTCTGTGAACTTTTTAAGTAAGTATTCTGGTGAGCATGTTTTCTGTAGCTTCCTAGAATTGATAGTAAAGGGAGCTCCTAAAAATAAAACAAATACTCAAAAAAAAAAAAAAAACCTTTTGAGAAATAGTGTAAGGGAAAGGAAAATACAGAAGAAACTTACTTGGCCTAAATGATGAAATAAGAATTCCCAGAGGAACACATGTGCATGCCAAGACCAGGAATGAACCAGGCGAAGGGCAGGAATGCTTACAGCATTTAAGACACTACAAAAGCATATGCCGAGCCTAAGTGTGGCAGCAGCACTGGTGAAACTGAAGACATGCTCTGTTTCTGAAATGAAATAAGCAACAGGGAGCACGGTAGGGTAATGACCTTCCATCTAGATAGGATGATCTGTTATGTAAGGTGATGCATATGGCACAGCACCAGTACCCAGCAAACAAGGGAGATAAGGCTGCATTCATGGAAAGAGGCTGGATTACGCAGGCTTTTTATGCTGCTTTAAGAAATTCAGTTCTTGTCTGGCAAGCAATGGTAAATCATTAAAAGACTTTAAGAAGAAAAATGAACTTGTATTTGTATTTCAGGAAATACAAGTTACAGTTAAAAGAATGACAGAGGGTAGCAGGCAGGAGGTAGAGGAACATGATGAGAAGTTACTGTAGTATCCTTACAAGAGTTCATGGTGACATGGCCAAGGGTAGTGGCATTGGAGATGGCAGGAAGCAATTAGATTCACAACATATGCAGAAGGCAAGATCAACAAGATGTGATAGATTTTATGCAGGAGGTAGAGAATGGGGAGGCAGCAAGGTTGACTCCAAGGCTTTTTTTATAGTGACTATTGGTGCCTTTCTAGACATCCAGGTACATTAGTGTGAAACATGGTCTTCACACTTTCATTCAATATTGATAATGATAAACATCAATTTAGCCACACGATCTCGTCTTTGTCCTATTTCTGAGCAGTAATAAGCATCTGTTAGATGTTTGGCTGAGACTAGCAGTGTGTTTCCATGGACTTCAGCTCTCTATGTACAGCTAATTAGGATGGGGTTTGATTGTACATCACTGCCCTCATTAGTACATGCCCACATCAACAGAGCTAATCAGATGAGAAAGATGAAAAGAAATGCACTCATTGTGATGGGAACTGCTTTCATGTACAGTGTACTGTTGTCTAAAACAGATAAATACATTTGAGAGACTGTAATTGAGATCAACAAATAATTAGTGTATAGGAGGAGAGATAAAAGAGGAAAAACAATCTTGTAAAGCAGGTCCATTCTGTTCTAACACAGCAATTTCTCCTGGCATGTAAGCTATTGTCATTCACCCTTAACTCACATGTCACGGTTCTGATGACTTACAGACATGATTTTCACTTTTCTCCTATTAATATACACAACCCAGATGTTGAAATAAGGATGTTTTATGAAATCAAGCGAATTTTGACCCATCGACCTATTTCTTTTCCTTTGCTAGTATCTAATATCAGGTGATGTTCTGTCCTTGCTAACTGGCCTTTTTGCATTATTGTGGGACATCCCTAAGACCTGACCAGGCAGGCACACAATTCTCTGCCCTGTGTGATCCCACACACGGGATACCTAAAGCTGTCTTTTCTAGGCCATAGAAACTTAGAAAAGACCTACTTCTTTTGAATAGGAAAACACACCAAAAATCTCTTCTGTTACACCAGCCATTTTCTTCTCTTTCTCTCCTGGGGAATTTTCAAACTACAAATTTATCATTTATTTACTGTGTGTGGGAGAATTGGGAAGAAAACAGAAAATGTTAACTATTAAGCTACACTTGCCAGACAGGAAGAATGCCAGTAGTTGGGTGAACACATGTTTTTATAAATACTCTCTTAACCAGTGACATTCATGTTACAAAATTTTTAGATAAGGTAATATATAGTAGACATTTATATTTTAATACATACAGTTAGAGCCTGTTGTTGAAAACAGATTATTGGTTCTATTATAAATAAAATGGTTCAGCGGGGTTCTTTCAGGGGCAGTCTCAGACCAGGGTTTCAGTGCAGTATTTTATCTGGATGGTGATTCCAAGAAATACTAAAAGGGATGTGAGGAAATGAGAAAGGAAGTTGAGGCAACAGATGCAAATACAGCTCTTCATCCAGAGACCACTGAAGGTAACGTGTGGTACCCACTGGAGAACTCTGCCTGTCTACCAAACACGATCTTCAGAGTTAAGCTGCAAGGGCATTGGTTGAGGGCAGCTGGTGCAGTGTGGGGTGGAGTGGTGCCTGCTTGCGGTAGTTAAGTATCTGACTCCTGAAGAAATCTCCCACTCCACTGGCAGTCCTAGGGCTGCGCCATGCTGTTAAAACCAGAGGGTACATGAGCCCGGCTATATGGTGTTCAGCATTCCCTTCCTGATGGGCATTTAGATTGTTTCCAGTTTTTCACCATTCTCACATATTCTAATACCCCCTTATATACTTTTTAACATGGATGTCTGATTATTTCCAGGACAAAATTCCTATAAGTGAAACTAAAGAGTTACTCAAAAGACTCCATTACTTGCCAAACAAGTAAAAGCTTTAAAAACTAAACACTTAGAATGTGTTTTGGGATGGAGAGAGGAAACTTTCTTCAGTTTATATAAATGATTTTTTGGAATGTTTATGTAATATTTTATAATTAATTTTAATTGCAATAATCTAAATTTAGTTTAATATTCAAAGTATCCAAGTTTATAGGCATATTTAAAAAGTTATTTTACATCTTCCATCACTGCTATAATTGGAACTAAAATAGACATAACCTTAAGACAGAATTTAATATTTGTATAATTATCCTTCTTAAGATAAGGGTAACATTGATTTTTGCCATGGTGCTGGCATCACATATGGGCACTGGTTCTGGTCCCAGCTGCTCCAATTTTGATCCAGCTTTCTGCTGTAACCTGGGAAAGCAGTGGAATATGGCCCAAGCTTTTGGGCCCCTGTACCTGCATGAGACCTGAGGAAGCTCCTGGTTCCTGGCTTTGGATCAGTCCATATCTGGCCATTGCAGCCATTTGGAGAGTGAACCAGCAGATGGAAGACTTCTCTCTTTCTGTCTCTCCCTTTCACTGTCTGTAACTTTACCTCTCCAATAAATAAATAAAAACCTTAGGGGAAAAAAAGGCTGTATATTTAAAAAAAATACAATCCATTCAAGGAAAGAAAAATATAAACTGAATCCCATCAAAATTAAAATATTTTTCCTTTCAAAATAACAGATGAAGACAAGGATAAGACAAAATATAGACTGGGAGAAAATATTTGAAAGCATATATCTGGCAAATGACTTTAATGTAGAATATAAAAAAATTCTAAACAGTTTAAAAATTGCAATTAGAAAACTGGCAAAGGACATGGCTAGACATTCCACAGAAGAGGATATTCAGATGGCAAATGAAAAAATGCCCAGCCTCATCAGCCTTTAGACTTCATTTCAAAACCATAAATGGGGTGAGGACTTGGGGTAGTGATTATATTGGGCTGCAGGTTCCTTTATCAGGGTGCCTGGTTTTGAGTCCTGGCTGTACTCCTTATTCCAGTTTCCTGCGAATGCACCTGGGAGGCAATAGGTGATGGCTCCCACATGGGAGGCCTGGAGGGAGTTCCTGGCTCTTGACTTTGGCCTGGCCACTGCAAGCACTTGGGGAGTGAACCAGTAGATGGGAGCTGTCTGTATGCCTCTCTGCATGTCATATGAGTAAAATAAATGAAAGAAAACAATTAAATATGCATAGTGAGATACCACTACACACCTATCAGAATAGTTAAAAAGATGGTGACAATAGATAGAATATTCACTCTGGAAAATACTTGGGCAGCATTTTGTTTGTTTGTTTATTTTTACAAAACTAAGCATGAAACTACCACAGTACCCACCAGGAATTACACTCCTGGGCATTAATCTCACAGAAATGGAAAACAAGTTTCAGGCAAAAATGTATCCGTGAACGTTTGTCGTAGCTTTATTTGCAATAGCCCCACACTGGAAACAAACTAGATGTCCTTCAATCAATGAATGGTCACACAAACTAGCACAACTACACACAGAATAACAAATATAAACCATTGGTGCATACTGCAGCTGCAGTAAATCTCTAGGCAATGAAGCTGAGTCAAACAAGTAAATCCCAGAAATGCAGATATCATATGCAACACCATTTCTAAAACATTCTTGCAATGACAAAACTGAAGAAAGGAAAAATGTGTAAGTTATTTCCAGAGTATAGGACGCATTAGGGAAGGGAGAAGCATGGTAAAATGGTGGAACAGGAGGGTTTCTCGTGGTGGTGAACTGTTGAACTTGAGTGCGGTGGTGGGTACATGACCCTCTGGGTGCAACTGAGCAGACATAGTAAGCAGAGCAGCAAGTACAAACAAAACTGGGGAACAAGATGAGTGGTTCATATCAAGGCAAGATGTCACTATGGAAAACTGGGTAGAAAAAATAGAACAGTGTGTATGGGATCTTTGTACCACTCCTTAAAACCACACATTGAATGACGTCAAAATTAAAGTTTTTTTAAATGAGTGTTCGTATAGAACGTAAGTGTATATGTAATGTTAAGTTAATGCCAAACTTGTCCTTTAAAACTAACAAGTATTTTTTTCTGTTAAAAATTTTATAGTCTAAAGCATTTTATTAAAAATCATTTATATTATAAAGTAAAGCCAGAGACTTTACTTCACTGAAGGGCTAATATATAAAACATAGGTCCCCAAGAGCATTAAAATACTTGAATAATTTAAACATCATGGAGGGGCAGGTGTTTGGCCTCCCGAAAAACAGGAGTGCCTGGGTTTGAGACCCAATTCTGGCTCTTGCATTCAGCATCCTCCTAATGCAGACCCCGAGAGGCACTGGTGATGGCTCAAGTGATTGGGTTCCTACTACCCCCATGCAAGAACTGGATTGATGACCTGGCTCCTGGCTTAGGCCACAGTTCAGGGCCACAGTGGACATGTGGGGAAGGAACAGTGAGTGGGAGTTCTGGCCAATAATTAAGTAAAAATTTAATAAAAATATATTGTGGGAAATTCTTCCTTGCTTATCTTTCAAAAGTAACAAGGAAAAGGAAACAAGGGTTTTTCATTAAGTTAACCAATTGTGTATATGTGTATGTTTTCTTTTTTAAAAAGATTTTATTTCAGAGGTAGAGTTATAGACAATGAGAGAGAGAGACAGAGTCTTCCTTCCGTTGGTTCACTCCCCAGATGGCTGCAACGGCCGGAGCTGTGCCCATCTGAAATCAGGATCCAGGTGCTTTTCCTGGTCTCCCACATGGGTGCAGAGGCCCAAGGACTTGGGCCATCTTCTACTGCTATCCCAGGCCATAGCAGAGAGCTAGACTGGAAGAGGAGCAGCCGGGACTAGAACCGGTGCCCATATGGGATGCCAGCGCACAGGCAGAGGATTAACCCACTGTGCCACGGAGCTGGCCCTGTGTATGTTTTCTAAGAAGCATACTTCCTTTGTGAAATACTGACATCATTTGATTATCATGACATTATGAGAAGGTACTATTATTCCCCATTGTTATAGATGAAATGAGATGCAGTACTTGTTAGGACCAGTAATATTCTAAGTGTTTATGCATTTAAGGTTATTAACCAGAGAGTGCACGATCCCCTAGTACAGGTACTGGAAATGATAAGGGCAATTATGTTAAGGAAAAATTTAGACTGGCTCTGGCCTTCTACGCCATGTCTCCAGGGAGCTCTAAATCAGAGAGATTTTAATCCATCTACTCAAGGGACTCCTACCAATAAAATCAAGACCTGAAAAGAGGTTCTTTCCACTGCACTGATGTGTTTCAAACTGTGAGGTTTTGAGGGGGAATCACTTACATCAGAAGCATTTGGCAGCCTTTTACAAAAACCTGGGCTCTCCTGTCCCCCAGCTCTGTTGATTCATCTGGTGCCCAGAGCCTGGAATCGGAATGGTCAACAGCCCTCCTAGGAGATTCTAATTAATGCAAAAGTCTGAGTCTAACTGCACCCTGACACACAAAACCTGTGAGGTTCAAGTGAAATGTGCAGTGTAATTATTAATGATGTCATACTTTGTCAATTTTAACACTCAATTGCTTCCCACAGCTCAACATCTCTGAAATAGAACTGTGTATTATATCTGGTGGTGTCTTGCAATCCCAGTGAACACAGAATGCTTTTCCTTCTTGGTACATAAAAGAATATTTTAGATTTGATGAAATTTGAATTTCACTGGACAATAAAATACAAATTATAGTGCTTAGTAAGTACTGTTCTTTTTATTCCAGGGTCACATGTGTAAGGGTTCCATATGCATGCTATGAGAAACGGGGTGCTGGGAAGAGATCCTTGAGCCATTCACCGTACCTAGATTCACGTACACCATGGGTAAGTGACTAATCAGCAGGGTTACAATAGATGAAATGATGCTTGAAAATACTTTGTAAAAGGTAAATCTTTGTGAAAATGGTGTTGGTGTATAAATGTGCCTGTATGCATGGAGTTGGGGTAAGTTTAGTAGAGAAAGTGAAAATACTCATTTCCAGATAGCATATGTGTAACATTATGACTCTTTGTCTTCTAGGAAAATCAAGCACCTTATCAAAAAGGTAGTGCTCCTTAGTGCTTGCTATGTCTGTTCTGGGAAATTATCTAAGTGCTTTACAGAGATTTTTGCATTTGAGTCTCCCATCAATCTTATGAAATGCAATGTGATTACTATTGCTCTTACCCCTATTTTTAAAGGGGAGAAGACTGAACTTTAGTGACCTTAGGCGAGCTTAGTAAAATTACATACTGAAAAAGTGGTGGAGTAAGAGTGTGAACAGGGAGGCATTTGAGACAGGAACTCCGTTCCTAAAGTTTATCTGAAAGTAAAATGCACTAACCCACATACTGTGGACTCAGATAACACAGGAAGGAGCACGCAGACAGAGGATGAAGTGGAACCATTGTCAGTGAGTAGGGAAAAAGACAAAGCAAAAGAATGTGAGGTAAAATATCTGTAAACACATTTATTGCAATTTTTCAAACCTATTTTAATATACCATTTTCATAGACATTGAATAGGTATGGATTATATGCTTCATGATTAAACTAATCAACTTAGAGTGTTCATAGAATGAAAAGAAAAATTCCATAACTGCATCTGGTAGAGACACAGAATATGAAAATGGCATATTAAAATAAGTTTGAAAAAAATTGCAATAAATACATTTACAGATATTTTACCTCACATTCTTTTGCTTTGTCTTTTTCCCTACTCACTGACAATGGTTCCTGTTCATTCTATGAACACTCCAGGTTGATTAGTTTAACCATGAAACACATAATCCGTACCTATTCAATGTCTATGTTCCCATCCTGGAAGCTCTTTCACTTTGTTGTTGGAGGCTTTGCCTATACTGGAGAGCCTGGCCTTGCTCCCCTTCTATCTATGCTTTTTTTTCTGGGTATGCAACCTGGACCTGGGATCAAGGAAAACCATGACATGAGTGTGGTGCTGGAAGTTCTGTGCCTCTCCTCTCAGCATTACTTCTCTATGTTTTTTCATTCCTACACCTTGGTCCAGGGTTTTTCTCATCCTGTTTTTCTTGTCCTAGAAGAGAATCAGCTGATAAAATGTTACCCTACAATGTTATGGAGTAGGATGTTTCCTTTATGGAAGTACTTGTAGTTTAAAGCCCAAATGGTGAAAGCATGAAGGATTGAGCCGCTGAAAGGGGAACTGCAAGGCCCTGGTGGGGCATGTTGATTGGAATGGATACAATTCTAGTCACTTCAAGTAGGATGACATTGGAAAGGCTGATTTGACACATGCAAAAATCCCAGTGTCATACATGATATTGCCAATCTAAATCAGTGAAAAATTAAATATTCATGTTTATTTCATTAAAAATCCTAACAGACACTATATTCTCTATTCCATGTATTTTAAAATTATTGTGTGGCTACCACATATTAGCATTACAAAAACCACTTGGGTACACTGGGCTGTAGAATTTTTTTTTTTAATTTTGGAAATTAAAACATACTCAAAGTAGAAATAAATTCAAATGATAAAAATTAATACTTTCTGTTCGGCCCTATTTCCAATTTTAAAATTAATTTCTCATGATTTTGTTCCATGCATATTTTGCTATATCAACTATTACCCACACTATCTAATTTTTATCATTTTGCTTTACAATTTGAAGGAGTAAGACTGAATTTAGCCAAGAGCTCATGCGATCTAACATAAAAAAATTAATCATAGCTAATACAATACATTCTAGGTGAAAGAAACGTTTCTAGTGTTGTTGTGGATAATGCTGGCATCTAACACAAAACAAACAGGATTTGCTTGATTTTTCCTTAGTTAAACCATATAATGATTTCATTTGCAAAAAACATGAACAACATTTGCCCTTCTTCTCTACAGAATATCATTTTTTTTGTTATGAAACTAAGAAGTGCCAGAAAATTGTGTTGAAAATTGTTTAAACTTACTTCAGGTGGGTTGACTTCTCACTTGCCATAGTACACTGGAGATGTCTTCTCTCCTTGCAATTTCATTGATTTTATAAACGAAAGATTAAAATTGCTGCTTATTTCCTAGGTTCACCGAATAATCCCATTCTAAATATTGCTCTAAATCATGGGTAACTCAATAATCATTCATTCAATAATCTCTATAGGATCTAGATACAATGAATGTAGGACCTATAGAGAAAACTGAAGATGTAAAAAGTGTATATATATATATATACATATACATAATATACATATTATATATATCCTTGCCATGAGGAGGTTACAATTTCATCTAGAAAGCAGATATGCAGACAACCAAAGACTACTTTAATAAAAGTAGTAGAAGAAATAAAAATTATAGGTAAAATCAATTTGTTAAACTAAAAAGTTATATAAAGAATAAACAGTATTTTAATATGATTTAGAGAGTAGTTGGAGGTTTGATTTTCAAACACAGTGACTGTTAATGTTAACTATATTTACATGTCCAAAATTTCATGAATTTATTTAGAGACATGATACCAAAGATAAAGAGAAAATTAGCTAAATAGGCAGTAGGGAAACAATAATAAGCAAGTTAATTTTTTGGATTCCATTTAGACTTGGGCTCTCTCAATCACTGTCAAACTGTCTTGTTAGTTTTCCCACAGAACACCCACGTATACTTTAGAGAGTGACCATGAAATACATGATTAACATGATCTTCCTGGATAACATCAGCACCATTAAACCACAATTATTTCACATATCACACAGAAGCCCAGAGTTACTAAATGGAGCCATAATTCTGAAATCACATCCATTCAAGAAGATTTTAGTGCCTACTTGTTTAACACAATCTTACAAATGATCCCTCACAAAGGATGTGAAAATCAACACATATCTTAATGGGCTAATTGTGCTCGCTGCAGTGTTGAGTCTATAAAAGCATTTTAATAGTGAGACAAATGATGGCAGTCTCATCTTAAATTGCAAACATAATTGCCATTCTAAATATCTTTTTGTTCCTAAGTTAAGTGCTCATTGACAGCAGAAATTCCCCCAAAACACTAATAGAGTGTTAAACATAATTTCATTTATTGAAAAAAATCCAAGGGAAAATAACACAGAGCTAACTGGAACTATTTAGCAAAGGAAAATATCAAAAGGAAAATGAAACCTTAAATTTGAGATCCCAAATGTAACTAATAGTCAACATAAATTCAACACAATAGATGTTTGATTCAACTTGTACATTTAAATATAATGATACTGAAGAAATAAAAAGCATATCCTGGAAATCCAGGATAATGATTGAGACCCACACAAAAACAAACTGCAACTAACAAGCTAAACCCTATATCATAGAATTTCTCATCATTTTATTGAAAAATGAAAATACATTTCAGCTCAACTCATAGAATATTAGTACAACTGAAATTAAATTCAATCCATTGTAAATATTATGTGGAGAACACCGAGTTTCTATCCAGTGTTTAACTTCTGTCCTACTCAATGTTTGTTTTTATTCCAACTTCTTAATTTCAATATATTCAGTGTGGGTTCAGGGTAGTGAAATCACCACTCATAATTAATTAAGCTTTAAATTAAATGTGTCAATAAAGTAATCCACATACAAATATAGGGAATATCTTCTTTTATGTTTCTAAGCAGACATGAACATATGGTGGATTGATTCTAAGCTGACATATTGCACATTAAAATTTCAAGTCCATAAGTTTTTCTATATAATAATAACATACATGTTTACTTATAAATATTGTGGATATTCAGCAAAGACTTTTTATACTATATTTGAAAAAAATTCTGATCATTCTGTAGTAGCGTTTCTTTTAAGTTGAAGTAGAAAATGCCAGACATTGATTTTTAAAAATAAGCACTAAGAAAACTAATTAAACTGGATAGCCACAAAGGGAACATTGTAGGAAAGGAAAATAGTTTGGGATTGAACCCTATGATTTTATTGTTTTCACAGAAAATGCAATAACTCCTCATTGACATCAACTGCCCAGTTGCAAGAAGAGTATATACCTTCTGCTTTGTTGAGACACAGGTGAGGCAATTCCTAAGAAGTAGTCATGAACCAAGAAGCTAATGAATTTGGGGTAAACTTTTTCCAATTTAAATGTCTGTTGAGTGGCCCTGATCTTTGAAAGGCACATTAAAAAAAATGTTTTCTGGTAAGGAACATGCGTTCAAAAGAATCCTTTGAAATCTGCCATTAAAATCAGATTAGTATGTCACCATCTTTCAAATCAATAATCAAAACAAACAAAAATAGGTCATGAAAAATACCACAGTCAATTTCATCGAGTCTTAAATACAGAACTAAATGAATTAATTGCTCTTCAAATAATACATTTTATTGACAGATCAGTTTATTATGAAATCTTTAAAAATGCATGTTTGGTGAAAAGTCAGTACAGCTGTAATTTCTATTTCACTATATTAGAAAATATAAGGAATGGGCTTATTTTAACTATTGATCACATGACGTGACTGACTAGTTGGGTGCTAATTCTGATTATTATGTTTGTCATAATTCATTGCCATGCTAAACTCAATTGTGATACATTTGAAATGAAGTGCTATTACTTTAGCCTACTGCATGACATTGTGGTATACCATGCCTCTTTCAAATGTTAAAGAAAATTTAATGACAGGCCAAACTTCAGGCCTGCTTGGTACTGGGATTCACATGGAACCAGGAAGTATTTTAAACCAGGGATACATAGCGGGTTGCAATTCATGGTGGAACTAAAGAATAAACAAAGGCTAAGTCTGTATGGAAAGAATGTAAGAGACAATTTTTTGAAAGAACAAAATAAGCGTTATTTGTTAATACTGCATAGTCAGTGAGCATTGAATATAAATCCCACAAACATGAGTGGCTATCTTTTTGTCACTTCGGGGTTTGTTGAGATGTAATAACGTTAGGCATTATGTGGCACTTCTGGAAACTAGCGTGAAAGTCATCCTATCTCTGATGCTATCAGTTCTAAGATGTATTTTATATCTTATGAAACAGAAATGCCACCAGTTCCAACTAAAATAAGCCTGATTGCAGCAATATTCAAATGTAGTGAAACAAGGATTTTTAAACTATAGAGTAATGCTTCTAATTAATGGACTCAATTATAGGCAGTAGGGGAATTACACTGTGATGTTTTTGTCTCAGAAAATTAGAGGCTTCAGTGCCTGATACCTTGCTATAAAAGAAATATAAATGGCATCATTAACTTTGAATATGTTATCAAAATGGAAGAGGGGAAATGTGTCAGTGAGCTCAATTCACAATAAATATAAAAAATATTAGGAAAAAGAAGGCAGTTGCTAAACAGTGTTTGAAAGTTCTCATTATTATTACTAATATTAAAGAAGAGGCTACTTAACATAATTTACATTTCAGTTATGCCAATATTTTCAAGTTTTCTGCATTTTTACCCATTTATTTTCAATGAAAGCAACTAAACACTTGATCTGAAGTGAAAAACATTGATTCTAATCTTGTTTGTTGGTTTACATAAGAGAACCAGAAGCTACTTGACAAATGCATTTCACTTATCACCATCTCAGTAACTCTCATTGTGAACTACTTCCTCTGATTGCCCCTTTGTTCTTCACATTCTTCCACAACTTCTCAAATATTTAACTGAAATTAATTTTGAAGTACCAGCCAGTTCTCATAAACTTTGAAGTGTTAAGTGTTCTTACTGTGTGAGAAGTTAAGAAGGATTTCAGTATTTTATGAATTCTTATTGGCAAAAGTGAAGCTTTCACTTAGAGCACTTTCGCTGTGTAGGATTACTTAGGAAAAAAGGAAATTTGTTTTCTTGGAAAGGATACATATAAACTCAAATATTCTGAACAGTTTTCTGCAAAAGCCTCGTTCCAATCAACTTAAAGATCATGGGAAAAAGGCAATGAGTTAAGTCTCTTCAGATCTAAAATATTTTTACTGATAGTATCACCTGCAAGTGTATAGATAAGAGAGCAATCTACTATTTTGGATAGTGAAGAGAAGTGGTTAGGTGTCATAAAGTGATAGTCAGGGTGAAGGGAGATTTTGCAAATATTAAACTTAGTTCTCCAGCTATAATTCACTTAAATCTCTTTGGTTTGCTAAGGTAAGTGATTTTGAAAAGTTTTCAATATGTGTTACTTGTTTGAAAAAGTCATGAAACTCATTTGTTTATTGTGTTTCATTTAAAGGACTTGGTTTCACTTAGTTCTATCACTACCTGTATAGTCTGACTGGTTCCCCCTCTTTAATTGACCATGAAAGTATTAAAATCCAAGTTCATATTTGTTTCCTTATTTTACCTTCAAATGTTTAACATGTATTACATGTCTTACAAATATAGGCGTGTGCATCAGGGAATTGTTATTAAAATTTCTTCCTGCAGATATTAAGGTAGATGAACCCCTGACGATTTATCCCATGATAAAATAACCAATAAACTGTGTAACTAATCTCATTTTAGTGATAAATGAACACTGCTCAACAAACACACATACCGCTTGTCATACCTTACCTGGAAAGAGGCTTTATTGAACAGAGCTGTAAAATTATATTTTAAGATGAATTACTGAATTTGCACAAACATTTCTACAGATTTGTTTTTTTAAAAAAAATCAAGCTTCATCATTTTCTACTACATTTTGTTGTGCTTTTTATATTAATAATTGCAAATGTTATAATTAATTTAATGCTTATATCCCAATTACTTGCATAATCAGTTTTTTTTTTAATCCTGGGGTGTTGAAAGAACATATAATAGTAATATTCTCCTTTAGACAAAAGTCTTTTTAAATGAAGTTAAAAGCTGAGATAATTTAAGGAAAAAGATCTTCAAATTTTCATAATCAACAAGTTTAAGTGAAATTTACAATGCATTGGAAAACTGGCTGGTTAAAGGTATGATTTGTCCTCAGGTAGCTCAAAATCATTTTTACAGGTTTTTGTTTTTTTGTAAAAGTGTTTTTTAATCTTGGTAAAATAATAAAATAATATTTCACAATTTGCACAGAGTCTGACTAAAGGGCAGAGGCATATGACCCTCAGTGTTTGGAATAAAGCCGGATTTCTCAGGCCCAGTTCCGCTGCAGTTTGTATGCACTGCAATCACAAACATTTTCTTGTTCCCTCTAAAGCTAGGGCCAATTTCATTTCAAATGGAGGTTAGAGTAAAAAAAAAAATCACTTTTGTGTTTTACCACCTTCTAAGTATCATCTTAATCACCTTTTGCTCTGGTTGACCCATTTAATAACCTGGAAGAAAAAGTGTTGCTCCCATGTCTGGTCTGAATGGAAGTTATTCTCTAATGGACAATATGCCGAAAGGCCATGGCTGTCTAGGAGGTTAAACAACAAATATCTTGTCTGCTTGGGCTTACGCAGCAGCTCCGGTCCCTTCTTCTTCAGAAGCGGCTCTGTTGTCTTGCCTGTCGTTTGCACATTTAGGCTCTGCAGTTTGTTTATAAAATAGTTTTACACAAACCACTCGTAGCAGTGCAAGCTTCTGAGTTGAAAATTATTCAGGCTTGTTTCATTGAAGGCACTTGGTTTCCATGGCAATTTATAAAAGATGGTGGTTTGGTTTCTTCATTGAACAGATGACGTAGTTTGGGTGTTCAAGTGGCCGCAAGCAAACTCCGCTAAGCCTGTGTAATATGTAAGCCCAGGTTTACCGTCCTGGAGAGCAGTGCATGCAAGAAGAGACAGCATACAGTTATCTAGCTTAGCCATGGGAGGAAAATAATAATTAATAATAATAATGATAATCAAGGTAGGACGGGAATAAGGTGGGGAGGAACATGAACGCCTTAAATAATTCTCAGTTCGGGTTCTTTGCAAGGAAGGGTAACAGCCAAAGGTAAAAGGGCCTACATTTATTTACTTCTCTATGTAAAACCTTCTTGAAAGGAAAATAAATGCCAGCTCTTCACGTACCCTGTTTACAGTGAGGTTTTTGTTGGCAGGCCATTAGGTTTCCATGGTAACAAGCAAAGTATTCATTTGAAACAAAACCAGCCATGACTTTGTGCTTTGACAAGGATTTCTATAGCTCTTTCTTTCTTCTTCTTCTTCTTCTTTTTTTCCCAAGAGTTCAACCAGATGACGCCGTAATCTTTTTAGCCACAAAAGCACCTGAAGGTCTCTTCTCAACTCAGGTCAATATTATCTTTTATATGTAGTTTGGAATAAGTTATACTTCCATGACATCTTTTTATCCCCAGTGCTTAAAAAATTTGTTTTTATTATTTTATTTTTGAGTCAGTAGTCAGTGGAGGAATCTTTGGTAGTTTGTTTTTTCAGTGTCCATTTACAAAGACTCTTTCTTCATGCCAGTGCCTGGTGAATCTTGTATAGCCTCTGCCAGGATAAGGTCACCTTCGAGGACTTAAGATAGAGATGAGGACGATAACTGGAAAAAGCCATATATGAACTAAAATCCCAACAGCACCATCCACGGAATCTGAAGATAGGGCAAATAAATGCCAAAAAAGAAAAAAGAAAAGAGAATAAGCCTTCCATGCAGCTACTAATATAACTTCAGCGAACTAATAAAATTTATTGTCTGGAAAGCATTATTAGAAAGTTTGTCATTTATAAACTCCATTTCTAAGGCAAGTGAAAAGGAAATCACTTGAATACATGGTTAGAGATTTCCTAAGATATTATTCACAGATTTTTAATGGCTATAACATGCTATGAAAACTTGTTCTGGAGATATTCTTGTGGGTTTGTGCTGGACCTCATCCTCACAGTTCTGCTAACTATGTGAAACAGTGCACACAGAAAAATTCTCAAATTATAAAGAGATGAGTTTAAAAGACAAGCAAAATTCCAAAAGTATTTAAGGCTTGAAGACTGAGATTAAACTGCTCTTGATGGAAACTAGGAATAGATGACAATGAGGAAGGAAAAAGAGTTCTTTTTATATTAACTTTTAGAGGCAACATGAAGTCCATTCTAACTAAAAACTGCATTATACCAATGTGACATGACATTCCTACTGTAGCTGATATTGCAATGAAAGCCACATGTCCAGGTGATACCTCTTGGAATGCACCCCTTAAGCAAGCATAAGCAAACATGGTGAGGCATTGACCTGGGCTACATTTACAAAATGGCTTTACCTAGGGGAGATTTGGAATTTGAAAACAGAGACACACAGTCTTAGCTCTGGGGGATGAGGGCCATGGAACCAAAGAGTGGGAAGGGTTGGGAGTCTGAGGAGGATTTTGACTCGCAGGCTGGTCTGCACTTAGAACATTGTATATACGTGTTAAAACAGTCACCCATGTTTCAGAATTTACTAGGTTGGGTGGGTGAAATTAATACGGAAAATATTGTGGTGTGCATTAATGAACTCCCTATAGGCACTCATATTCATTTTACTGCGATTCCTCTGACCGTTTCTGGTTTCTCTCTAGGGAATAAATTTTGTTCTCCTGCTCTCCTCTTTTGGATAGTTAACTCAATTTGTTGAACTAAATATATGGTATTTTCTAGCAATCAAATTATAAAAGTGTAAGATTCCTGTATAGAAATGATGACTACTTTCAGTTAATATGTTACAGCCACTGATTCATGCTTTGAAATTTAAATAGAATTTCATTATTCTCCAAGGAGAATGCAAGATTTTCTGTACATGACACAAACCTGGTTCATGCAGGCACAGCTACTAGTTTACTAGTTTTCTAAAGCAAAATTTAGCCAGACTCAGGCAGAAGTTGTTACTAAATGTGATGAAATGCTAAGTGTAATGGCAAGAAACTATGAGCAAATGGCTCATTGTTATCCACAATCTTAGTATTTGTCTTATTACAATGCTTAAAAATGGAGGTAATTCAGTTCATAGGAGCAATCACTGGATAGTTGTACGAATTTGACTTTCAACATCTAGACTGATAACTTAGCATGTTTAGTGAGAAACTTTAACAAAGACTCTGATTCGCTCTAGACTCACACAACATTGATTTTAATGCTTTGGTATGTACTGAATCACTGATGAGTTATTTGTGTAAATTTGTCTTGATTGCTACCTCTTTATATGACCACAAAATTAGAGTCCAGATTAGCCTAAGAAAATCCTTCAACAGGAAGAACCTCTAATCACAAAGATATTACATTTGTCAATTTCAAATGTATAACAGGGAGATTAAGATTTTAATAGGCAGATGAAGAAGAGTTTAATAGCTTAAACATAGTTATAATGCTATTTGCATTTTTTTATGTCTATGGTTAAAAAATATATTGTTAAAATGTAATCAAATCAGGAAAATAACTAAAAACCAAATTATTAATCAAGACTGAGGAACTAACAGGAGATTAATTATACTATATAAAATTAGGGTTCTCTATTCTGCAATACGTGTACTAAGAATTTTTGTATGAAATGTGTTACAGTAATTGGCATAAGTTAGATCTAAGAAATATATACCTAACCTGGTGATATAAGGACAACTATGGTTATATAAATGTGTGCTGAGTATGTACATTCAATAAAAGCTTTTTGAAATAAATAGTATACATTAAAATATTTAAAAATATTATTTAAAAATGAAAGTGTGGTTGCCTTAAATAGAAAAAATAAAAATTACTTTTATCATATGACAAGCTGCCTACAATGAAATTTTATACTTTGATTTAAAAATATCTTCAAAATGTTAACATCTTAGATATTGGAAATTTCTAAGTAAATTAAAAATAACATTTGAAACAGTAGAATATATTAATTTACTAGTAGTTTCACTATTGTAATGTCATATCAAACCAGTCCAAGATAAGACACTTACTCTTAGTCGTTAGGTCTTGTTTTGCACACTCTCCTTCTGCAATTGATACATCATCAATGGCAATGTCTCCTTCTATTCCAGGACCTCGAATACCTTCGAAAATGAGCTACAAATGTGAATGAAACAAACCTAAATGAGCTGCAATTTGTTGATCAATTTTACTGAGAAGTCAAGGAAACAAAAGTCAATAATTCTGGCGTAATTTATTCTTGATTGTTTTCAAAACTGTTACTCACAAAAATGTAAACCTAAAAGGGAACATGGAATCCATTATGGAATTGCATAGTATCAGTTTCTCAACACTAAAAGCATTGTGTCAATTTTAGAGCAAAACTAAATCTAATTGGGTAGTAACAGTAAAAAACACCAACTAAATTCCTCTTTTCTGGAGCAAGCGGCAGTTCGTATTTGAGCAATCTTCCTCTCAAATAGAGTCCTTTCAGTTTTCTCTAAACATATCTCAAAAATTAGTGTTTTAGAAACATTTTTTTTAAATGAATCAATTCTGGAGTCTTAAGAGTATTATGTTTATGGAAGCTAAGAACAAAACTTTATCAACTCTGTAATAGTTTATTCTTTTGTAAACAGGTTGAATAAGTTCCGCATACATCTATGCTTTACATTTTGATACCCTCGTTTTAAAGTTGAAGATATTTATGAGTCCACTGGTGTTGAACGTCTCCTGGTAGGCCTATGGATTTCCTGTCTGTAACAGTGTATGGCACTGGGGCTTTACTCGTGAGATTGAAAGAAGAGATTAGTGAAATCAGATTGCCCTTGTGACTTCATTGTAGATATAATGACAACATATGGACAATTACCAAATTTTTGTTTAACAGCAACAAGACTCTCGGAATTTTCTCTAACCTTCAAATACTTCCGGCATAACCTTTCATTCTTTTGATCCTATAAGAAAGCCTATGCATTTAATGATTTTTTTAAAAAAAAGTTTTATTTATTTGAAAGTCAGAGTTACAGCCAGAGAAAGAGAGATGGAGGGAGGGAGGGAGGGAGGGAGATCGTCCATCCACTGGGTTCACTCCACAAATGGCCACAACATTCAAGGTTGCTCCAGGCTAAAGCCAGGAGGCAGGAGCTTCATCCAGGTATTCAAAGTTGGGCCAGCATCTGCTGCTAGGTGCATTAGCAGGGAGCTGAATCAGAAGTGGAGTAGCTGGGACTCAAACTGGTGCCTATATGGGATGCTGGCACCAGAGGTGGTGGTTAACCTGCTGTGCCACAGTGTGGGCCCCCCAAATTAGTGATTTGTATTCACAGAAAAGAAAGTTTGAATATCAGAATGAACTATGTAGTTGGTCTTTCCAAAGAAATGGGCATTTTATGCAGCTCTTAAGATTCCACTAGGGAAGCCCAAATCCCAAGAACCTGTTTCAAGTCCAGGTTCTCCTTCTGCTTCCAGTTTCCTGCTAGTGATGTGTCCTGGGAGGCAGCAGACAATGGCTCAAATACTTCAGTTTCTGCCACTCACATGAGAGACTCAAACTGAGTTCCTGGCCCCTGGTTTTGGCTTGGACCAGCCCTGGCTGTTCCAGGCATTTAGTGAGTGAACCAACAGACAGAATCTTAGAATCTCAATATCTTTCTCTTTGGTCATTTAGGGAATGAAATGATAGATGGAATGTCAAAATCTCAATCTCTCACACCCTCCCTCTCTCTTTCTCCTTCCTTCTTCCTCCCTCTTTCTCCTTCCTTCATCTGCCTTTCAAATAAAATTTAATAACTTTCACGGACTAATTAGCAAAGCTGTTTCTAATACCAAACCGATGTGTGTGATTTTATACAATTTCTATTCTTATTTCATTACAACAAATTTGAGTGAAAGTATATTTTTCCCTTTTCCTTTAAAAACAACTTCTTAATGGCAAATTTAAGATGATGTTCAGAAAAACATAGCTCCTTTAGAGAAAATGGTCGCCTGTTTTTTCATATGC
Organism: Oryctolagus cuniculus; assembly: GCF_964237555.1. Taxonomy (NCBI): domain Eukaryota; kingdom Metazoa; phylum Chordata; class Mammalia; order Lagomorpha; family Leporidae; genus Oryctolagus; species Oryctolagus cuniculus. Next base: position 29,134,332 of record NC_091443.1, on the reverse strand, counting down.
TGTCATAGTTTTCTCACTGGAAATCGCTAAGTAGTCTGCAGAAGTATTGGTTTTCAACTTTGGTATTGAGTTGTGTCCCCCATTTAAACAGCCCCTAAGAATAATTTTCACAATCAGATAGAGTAAAACAGGTGTAAGGAATTTTTATTAATAGAGTTTCCTGATTACTTATGTTGAAATAAAGATGTTAATCAAGATTGCCCAAAGGCATGTCTTAGGTGCTTACAACATATGCCCTTTAACATATTCATAAATTTCCCATCTCATTGAGCTATCTGTTTGAAGGTACTGTCTTGTTCTTACCAGCAAGTTTTTAAGGCTTTCAGGTATTTTTTTTTTCTTTGCTATGTGCTTCTTACCTGATAGAGAGTCAATTTTAGAATAAGTCCTTAGCTAGCCCCAATCCCTAATATGAAGGGAATTTTATCTTGGAAAAAGAACTTAGATTCCTGCTGAGTCAGTCTGGGTCCATATAATCAAACATTTTTCACTCCAGCCACAAGGCTAAAACTGGGTTGCCTGAAAGTGTAATACTGCCATTACAGTAAGCTTTATAACATATCCTAAATAATTAAATCCTAAATAAATTAATACATATGGATGCATGCATACCAGAGAGGTTTTAATTCTGGAGTGCAGAAGTGAGAATGCTTTACATGGGAAAATTGGGTAAATGGAGAAATCTCAGTCATCCAGAATTTTAATTTCAAAGGATGGAATTGGGAATGAAAAAGAAGTAACTGCTGCCTATTGAGTATGATACAGAGTTTGCACTGTAGCCATGGGGATAATAAGAGTGATACACTGTCATCTTTGTGTATGGAAGTAGGATGTAGGCGAAGACTCCAATAAAGAAAGGGTGGAATGTTTCCTCGGCAGCTGACACTTGAAATTCATACAGATGAAGCTGAAGTCAGTGCTGTCATGGAGGTGGATGCTGAAGAGATGAGCTTGGTAGCGCATGGACTTCCCTTAGCTTTCTAAGAGTAGTCGGCTTGTTAAAAATATCCACAATTTTTAAAGTACGTAGTGATTGTCCCTTTGTATGTTCATGATATCTGCAGGTAAGGGTCAATCTAAAATCATGAGATTATGTTAAACATCAAAACTAAAATATATAAATCAACGAGGTCATCATTGAACTTTTCAAAGTTGCTTTCTCTGGAAAGCTACATTTTAATTATAATGATCTTGCCATTGCTCATTCTCCTGACTTCCTGTCTGGCCTGATCAAAATCAGATGGCTGGACCTAGACTTGTGCTAGAGATAAAAGTTAGGGACAGTAACTTTTATGGTTCAATTGAGAGCAAGTGCTGTGAAGCTGCTCATAGCACACACCAGAGGGGAAATTGGCTGACAAGTTCATTTGTTGTTGCTGGCAATATATTGACTACAAGTGTGTTGTTAGTCAAACAGCAAAAATAAAAGTGAACAAAGGTCATGCTGTCATGTTTTTGGAGGGTTCCATATACCAAGAACACTACCATAAATGAATACTTCATCCTCTGGTGATAATTATGAATGAAGTGGTACAGCAATAAAAACTGCTTGCATTTACAGCCATGTAAATTGTAATTTGCCATTGAATGAAGCAGGTTGATTTTTTTCTTATACATGTGTAAGTACAGCATGAGTTACAAACATTGTGAGGAAAAACATCATGGAATTAGTAGCTATTAACTAGTATGATAAAATAATTTCTGTGTATTAAAACTCTTGGAACAATCATAATTAATGTCTTCCTATTTTTTTTGAAATCTTGTGATGATATGGATATAATTCAATAGACCAGACAAATATTGTTGATTTCCTCTGGGTCTTTTTTGAGAAGAGAAAGGTCCTGAGCAGTATATGTGTTTCTTTTGATTTCCATATAGTTTGCTATTGGGAAGGTACTAGTTGTTTTCTTTATATCCGTGTTAACTATGAAACACATTATAGAAATGAAATGCATAGGTATCAAATTTAAAGTATATACCTGAGCCAAAGTGTCAATTGTTTACAAAATATAAATCTTGGCTGACAAACAACTTTTTCTTCAATATAAACATGAGACATAACAATAGTCCATTAAAATATGCTGTATTTCAACATGGAAGTTGTGATCTGGATACATTGGAAGTAAATCTGTGTCATGTTGACCTTGAGCAGAAAGGTTATCTAATTTTAAAAGTTAAATTGTCATGTTTTTACAAAGCTCACCTTGATTCTATTATTGTATCACAGAGATTAAAGTATGTTCCCTTCCTCTCCAGTTTCTCTAAAATGGATTTCGTTTAACTGACTTGAAGAAGGAATTGAATTGCATCTGGATACCCAGGTAGAAAACGTGGAAGTTCAGGTCTCCCTTTCTTTACACATAGTCCTGTTGATAGTTTTGTAGTTTTCCTTAATGGAAATTTAAGTGTTTTCCTAGTGTATGCATGTGATTCTGAAAACCTGATATGCAAAAAGTACTGTATAATAAGGCAAATAACTCTTAGTGTGGAAATTTATATGACTTTTTTTTTAAATCTAGAAACCTTTTATTTAAGGTATATAAACTTCATGAATTTCATATATACAAATCTAGGAACATAGGGATTCTTCCCACCCTGCCCTCCCTCCCTACTTCTCACCCACCATTCTTCCTTTTCCCTCTCCTAATCTCTGGATGGCAATTTTTTAAAGTGCACTACTGTATTAGAATAACAGCACACAAAATTGTTTCTATTAAGCAGCTGATTACTTTCTGATATTAAATATAATGCTTTAAAGCATATATATTAAATATCAATATTTAAACACATATATGATGCTATTAAAAGTTGTAGTATTCGGATATAATTTCTCAGCAAGAATAGCTTCACATTAACACTAATGAGTAAAAGTTGATGGAGACACCAAAGAACAAAATGTATTTCGGATTATACGATATGCTTTTGTTAATAGTGTCTTCTGCAAATGTGGGTAACATATTTTCTGACAAGAGACAAACCATTCTGATTACTACTGATGAAACAAGTGCAGTAATCTGAGCTTGAAAATCGACAGCGTATATCACTTTGGGAAACTGCAGGAAATAAATACATGTGGAAATAGCTATTATCAACAGTATTACCTTTATTTTGTTACTTATTCAGCCCACAACAGAACTATCTTCAATTAATAATATTATTTGAAGAAAGGCAACATAATATGCCAACTAGGTGGACTTGTCCATTTCCCCAAGTGAACCCGAGGCAGCTAGAGTGTCCAGAGCAGAATACCAGAAAAAAGGAATTGCATAGAGACGGAGCATGAACAAGAACTGCCTTGATGATTCAGCATAGTACCGATTAGGACATGAATATAAGGAAACAACACAAGATCTAGAGGAACTAAAATGATGCACTTACTTACTAGTGCCCAGCCCACATAGGACTGGGAATGGTAATACGACCACCAACAAAACTGGAAAACCTTGTAATTCAATGGTTATTGCATAAGGTACTCAGAAGACTGTCAATGGAGTTGTATGAAATAATTTGCTGTCCTCAAAACACTGCTTCAGTTTGAACTAGCAAATTTTAAAAGCAACACCTAAGAAGATCAGACTGTTTCCAAGTTTCTATTTCCTCCAAAAAGCCAAGAATCATAAAAATCTCTGGCGTCTGTGAAGGTATAATGCACATTGCCTGGCACACAATCACATTGCCAGACTTGCAAAGAAGTTGGAAAGTAAAGATGCGCAATGGGAAGAAAAATCAGTCCACTGAAACCAACCAGGAACTGATACAAATGTAAGCTTTAGTAGATAATGCCTTAAACCAGTATAACTGAATTTCACATGCTGAAAACAACAACTGGACATATAAAAATATTTTCTAAGAAGATTCACATTGAAATTGTAGAGATGACCAATGACTGATAGGAATGAAGGAAGATTGGACATTGTGGATGAAATGATTAGTAAATGTGACAATACAATTGAAAGTACCAAAAAGTAAACATGAATAGAAAAAAGTTTTAAGTGACAAAAAAGTATAAATAATATGTAGAACACAAGGAGCTTTATATTTGTTTTTATTTATTTATTTATTGACAGGCAGAAAAGACAGTGAGAGAGAGAGAGACAGAGAGAAAGATCTTCTTTTACTGTTGATTCACTCTCCAATGGCCCCTGTGGCAGGCACACCACGCTGATCCGAAGCCAGGAGCCAGGTGCCTCTCCTGGTCTCCCATGCGGGTGCAGGGCCCAAGGACCTGGGCCATCCTCCACTGCACTCCCTGGCCACAGCAGAGAGCTGGCCTGGAAGAGGGGCAACCGGGACAGAATCCAGCGCCCCGACCGGGACTAGAACCCGGGGTGCTGGCACCGCAGGTGGAGGATTAGCCTATTGAGCCGCGGCGCCGGCCAAGGAGCTTTATATTTGTATATTTGGAGCCTTCAAAGGAGAAGGGAAGCAAAACTATGTTAAGAAGGAGAAAATCCTCAAATTATATGCAAACCGTAAAACCACAGACCCAAGTTAAATGAATCTTAAGCACATAAAAATGAAGAAAAATACATTAAAGCCCAGCCTTATCAGATTTCTCATAAACAATGATAAAAAGTATCTTAAATCAGAGGGAAAAAGACACATTGCATAAATATAAGCATTTCTACAAGTTTATCATGGGAAAAAATACAAGAAGACAGTGAGATATTCAAAGTTTAGAAAAAGAAAGGGATAAATCTTTCAACGAATAAAGATTGAAAAGACCCTGTTCTTCAAGAAATGTTAAATGTAGTCCTTTAGGCAAAAGGAAATTGATACAGATGAAGATAGGGATGTAAAATATTAGATTAAGTGTACCAGAAATGGTGCAAATGCTGAGTGCCACCTGTATAAATCTCATCTGATGTTTAAGTTGGAATGAGAAGAGTTTATGAATGCAGAGAGTAAGGCTCTCTAAGGTTGTAACCATTATGAATAAAGCTTCAGTCATCTGAACATTCCTAAACATCTCCTTTGAACATACTTTTTGTAGATTTAATATGCTACAGAAAACCTGTTTACATTTTCGGGAAAATGTGAGAAACCTCTGCTCTGAGTTCACTCTGACTCCAGTCTTCCTGATAACAAAAGACTGTCTTCTTGAAGTTCCTCATTTTAATGAATAATCCTGAGAAGAAGATGGAATGAATTAAGATTGGCCAAATCACAAACAAAATCAACTCCTTTGCACAAAAGTGGAACAACAAACTTGGAGCTAGTCCTTTGCTTCTTTTATTTTCCTAATGGAACTCCTATCATTTCATGCAATGTGTGGCACATATACACTTAAGACTCCCTAATTGAAAAATTCTTAGTCATCCATAACTACTTCCCAAATTCCAAACATTAATCTGCTAGTTATTATCTAAGCATATCTTGGGTTTGTTTTCTATCATTGTCCTTCAAAATCTTTTAAAATTTTCTTAACTGCTTTGCCAACCCCGCCTGCTATATAACCTGAGTGTACCATAGCATCATGGGTGAAATATTTTTGATGACTCCCCATTGCCTAAGCCCTCATCAGTCCTGGATTTATTTTCAAGCACCAAAATTCTAGATAAACAGCTTTGTATTTCTCTGGCAAATCCTGTGGGAGATGACCTTGATGTTTCTGTGTGCTCCACACTTTGCCAGAATCCCACTGCTGGCCTCTTGTCTGCTTTGCGACTCTGCTGGATTCAGGTTTTACCGCATAATAAGCTTTTCTTGACCCTACTGACTACTCTTCCTGTTGGTTGGGCATGTTTACAGAACTTTGTGCATATCTATATTGTTGCAATTATTACAAGTATAGGATTTACCTGCTTAGATGTATCTTTGCATCAATGTGAGGCAAATAATCATTTTTAAAAATCTCCCTGCCTTGCATTGTGCTTGGCCTATAACAGGAATTCAAAAAATATTTTTGCTCCACTGTCTATAAGAACAAATACTTGTTCTGAAGGTGTTCAGAATGCTTTTTTAAGTGAGTGCAAATGCTAATAAAGGAGAATCCTGAAGGCAAAATTAATATGACTGCACTGCTTGATCTTGTGTATGTATTCCATTTAATAATTTACTGTTGGAGAGAAGTCAAGGAAGAGACAAAATACCTCTACAATAACATCAACCTTTTAGAAAGAAAAGCTTTTTGAGGCCTACATAAATTTTTAATTTAGTTTACATGTTGGCATATATTGAATTTTCATAATTGTATTGTCCTTCAAAAACAAAACAATAATTTTTTCAGAGTCTTATGGTTGGGGTTGCTGTTATGTATTTGTACACAGTTGGCTAGTCTTAATTATTTCTTTACCATTGTGAATAGCTGTATGCATTTTAACCATCCTGCTTAGATCCAGAAGTGCTATCTCTAAAATTAGAATCTTATGTTAAAAGAGGAAGGCATTCCACCAACTAAATATTGGAGCAGTATCATATATTTTCTATATGCATCTAATAAATCATTAGAAGAAACAGTGCTATAATCTCATAAAAGTATTTTATTCCTTTCAACATAAGGGATAGATCTATAAAATGTATGATTAGATTTTAAAATCACTATATTTTAAAAATATGAAAAAACTGGTTATTTGTAGGATATTTATGTTTATAGTTATTAGATCACTGAAAGTGTATTAACATCATTGAAATAGTTTCACGATCTCATCATTCGTTTTGATGGTCACTGTTAAAATCTGTTTTTTTTTATAATTAGCTCTCTTCTATCAATTAGAACCTTACTTATGTCTACATAAACAAAGTAACTTCTATAAAGTGGTAAATTACTGAAATGACTACCTTGAACATTAACATTTTGTTAAAGGTGTATGGAATTCCAAACACACTAATTGACTAGCCAGTTCCATTCATATAAAACTTGGATTGTTTTTCTTCACAGAATAAAATATTTCATGTGATTTTTATAGAAATGGAGTGCATTTTCTCCAGGTGAATTATTTTAATTTTAGTATACTATTATTCAAATTAAAAGGGGCATTTTTCCCTGTAAGACAGCCATTAGTACTAGTGGGGAACTTTATCTGTGATGGCCATATCACAGGACTCCTGAACACTCATATTTGAGTATTTTTCAAGCACTGGCTTTAATGCTATGCTCCCATAGAGTTACCTATCTTTCTTACCTGAAATGAAGTAATAGGATAAATATTAACATGAGCCTCATTCCATCGTTGTCCTTTATTCCCACTGGAAGACCACAGTGGATTCTCTATTGTCGTCTGCCCTTTCAATCGTAGATAAACATTTAAAACACCTAAAAAATAACAATGACATTTTATTTTGTTTAATTTTTTGCTTCACAATAGTTTCTCCTCCAAAAAGTAGAAACTTTTAAACGTGTAATTTCTCAATTGATTCTAGTGTTTCTTCTCATTTCTTACCTTACACTTTCGGCGTGTGATATTTGATCCAAAGATAACCATGACCTAGTACCTAGAACTTGTAAATGCTACCTTACGTTGCAAAAGGGATCTTATTGAAAATAGGAAGCATGTAGTCTACAAACTGTACTTTACCATGAAGTTTTTTTTTTTCAAGAATATATGATGCTTCGAGTATGTGCCAGAATAACTTTAATTTTTTTTTCTCTGTGATTCTTTATTTTCATTCTTAAATTATAGACGGCAATTCTATGGTGGCTTTCCTAAAACAACTTTGAGAGTTCTTTGGTATCATTTTACATAGACATTATATGTTTGTTGAGTACCATGACCTCCTGTTCTGATTGAGAGGAAATTGAAACTATCATCAAATCAATATATGGACATTTTAAATATATTATATTACATACAATATATTCTGTAGATGCATCAGTTTTAGTTCACTAACAAAATAATGCATGTCTTTTAGAATTAAGGGATATATGCTTTAAAGAAACACATTTACGACATGACTTATTATTATATTACTAATAAGGTCTTGTGCCAGAATTGAAAAAGTGTTTTCTCAGCGATATGCTTTGCCAATGACCATGTTTACATTTCTTAATTAACATTTCCATTTCTAGATATATAGTATAAATTCAAATGAATTTAACTTAGGTTTATTGAATATATATTATGTGAAAAATATTTTGTCTAGGTAGCTCCAAAGAAACCAGGTCTGAATTATTGTAGACTTTAAATTAGGTTTTCAAACAGATAAAACAGGCTGTTTTCATTTGTGGCTGTATTTTATTTATATAAAATATACTTGCTTTACAAGAAAAAGACACTAAAATTATATTATGGGTCCAGCTCTGGCTGTTGCAGCCATCTGGGGAGTGAACCAACAGATGGAAGAGCTCTCTGTCTCTTTATCTCTCTCTTTGTAACTCTTTCAAATAAATGAATATTAAAACAAAGAATAAAAACAAGACTTAGAGTGAGGTCAGACATTGCATTTTTAGACATGTTGAGTTGGGAAGCAATCCACACAGCAGACTCATAGAATGACAATTGATTTAAATAGCATACTGACCTCAGAATGAGTCCTTAAAGCATTCTGGTATGACTGAAAAGCCCATGAGAGCATTTTAGGCATGGAATTCTAAGACATTGTGGGAAAAAAAAATTCCTGCATGAAGGATCTTCATGAATGAGACCCCAGTGGAAAGAAGGGGCCATCAAAGAAGAATGTACTTTTCTCAGAAGGGAAGAGAGAATTTTCATTTTGTCTTTGGCCTTGCCCAAATACTGACAAAGACTGTGGTCTCAAAAGGCTTCCATAGCCTGGGCAACTCATGGCAAGAGCCTTGGGTGATCACTGATGTCACACATAAGAGTGTTAATTAACAGCAGGAGTCACTGTGTACTTACTCTCCATGCAGGACCTCTGTCCTAAATGAGTCATACTATGAGATTTAAATGTAAAACTTGTTCTCAGTTTTTTTTTTTAATATTGAATGCATGTGTTTGTGCACAAATATTTGAATCTCTGTTTGAAAAAACAAAATATTTGAAATCTTTACTTAGTACAGAGCTTGTCTTCTGTGTATAGAGTTTATTGAAAATGAATCCTAATGGAGAATGGGACTGGGTGTGGGAGCGGGAGGAGGAAAGGCGCATGGAGTGGGTGTGGTTTGTGGGTATGGTTGGAAGAATCACTGTATTTCTAAACATGTACTCATGAAATTTATACTCACTAAATGAAAGTTTTAAAAAAATTATAACTGAAATAAAGCTTTTAAACATAATTTTATTGCCTTATTAAGTACATAGTAATAATTATCATGCTAATCAATGAATACAAACTACTTATTCACTGTTATATTTTAGAGCCTGATTAATATACCAATGACCTTGAAACTCTCCTCTCCCAGCAAGTTTCTAGTTCTTAAGTTTATAAAATAGAGCTCAATGTTAAAAGATATTTAAACTTAGGGCATCTTGGTCAACAAAGTTAGAACTTGTGAAACAGTATAAAGCTGTTGAAGCGAAGATGAATTCAGCAAAGCTGATTCAGCAAATAATAGGGCGTTGTACTAAGAAAATGGCAAAGCGAATATGATGGATTGTGTTAATACCCTTTAAAAGTAATTTTAAATCTTCAGAGACTCTGTATTTACGCTTTAGTGGGCACCAGATACCAAATCATATGAATTTAAATCATCCCCAGAGATTTTCAAAGGCTGTATAATTCCAGGATAAAAGTTTGAAGCAGTTAAGCAAAACTTAAACTGTCTTTTTTTCCCTCTTGGTTGCTAATACTCATCTTGATCACCTCTCCCCAAGCATCATATCATCTCCCATATGCCAGAGGGAGAATGGACTTTGGTAATCTCTTAAAGTTAAGGATTTACATTCATAAAAAGAAAAACTATCTAAATGCTCTTTTACCTCTTGACCAAAATTTGGGGACCATCTCTGGCATATGAAAAAGAAGTATTGTTACTTTAATATATTATTACATAGAAATTGGCATATAAAACATAATTTGCATAAATATTATCATTACTATTGCCTTGTTCTCATCTTTCAATCTTTAATATTTTACCATTATTTTACTATAAATATGTATTGCATTTATTTCAGAAACATTTATGTATATGTCCAAAACTGTGCATATATACTTCTAATAGATACTTGAAATTGCCAAGTTCACATGAATTAATTTGTGATTTGGTTTAACTAAGACCTGGAAATCCCTTGCATAAAAATAACGTTGTTATTATAATCAGTAACACAGACTCATTCGAGTTTCACGTTTCATGAAAGGTGAGGATGTGCCAAAATCATCCGGCTCCATGCGAGATCTATGTAAATTGATAGGTAATTGTTGGCATCATTTCTTGTATTCATACATACATAATGAGAAGTCATAGAATCATTATTTTCTGCTTCAACAGAAACGGCTGTATGCATCCATTATTTTTCCAGCACATAATTACAATTGTATCTTAAATAAAAACTGTCAGTTCACTTTTTTCAGTTATTACTGTAACTTCTGGAATCCACTTAAACCTGTGCATTAGTGTGGTAACAGATTTTCCAAAACATAGATTTCATGAGGCTTTCTATTTCTGTGACTTATGTCACATCCCGTAGGCGGATCTTTTCACTCTTTGGTTGTATTGCTGTTCCCATTCTTCTATTATGTAACAATATTTCACATTCCTGCAGCATGGCTACTTCTACTTCCTGCTTACCTACCTCTTTTGGAGGATGCCTTGGGTTTCTCCTCGCCCACAGAAACCCATGTTGCCCTAAGTGTTCTCCCCCTTATGGATGCACAACATGGCCTGCCATACTTGAATAAATATCACTACCTGACTTTGATTTTATTCAGTAATTTACTATCTGAAATAAGCTATATGATGGATAAGGACTCCTACCATAGTTCTTTCTATCCTGTATCGAATTCAAAGTCTATAGGCACATGTGCAGTTTGTGCCATTGAATACAATTAAGTGAATTCAAGACCTATGGGTAAAAATACCCTAAACAAGAAATATTTACTTTCATTGAAGTTCGTTCAAAAAGTTTTAAGAGTGAGTAAGAAACTAAAGTGGTAAACTCACTTGGTTACCATTAATTCAATAGGTTAGATGATCTTTTCTATAAATTACAGTGGAAATAAACTTGTATATTTTGAAACACAGCTAATTCGGCCTGTTTATTAATTTGATTTAAGCATACTATCTCCTATTATCCACGATATTGGGTCATCAACAATTAAGAATCAAATAGAGGCAAAATAAGTTTACAGGCAGTTGGTAGTTTGAAACCAGATACCTAAAGGTCAATGAATTAGCTCTTAAAGTTTCATTAGAGGGTCAGTAACAAGTGTCTGTTATAAGGTTTACATTGTAAGTGCTAGTAAATCGTGACTAGATTCAATCTACTCCCTGCCCTTTAAAACATGAAGGCACTTCAAAAAGTTGGTAAAAAGATAGATTCAACAGACAATATACATTTTCCACGAATTTTTAAAAGATTCTCTCACACCTTTTTTTAAACAAAGAGGTTTACTGAATGAACATCTTGCACCAGTAGCATTATTTTCACTGTGATGGCACTGGCATGATTAGTATAAAATGCACACTGGGCTTCACTCAGCATTGACTAATGCTTACCAGAAAGAGACTTAATGTCACTATTACCAAACAGCTCACTCTTTGGTAGCAACACTCAGTGATCTTTTCGATTTCCTCAGTTACCTTGGAATGGCTTTTTTGCAAAGAATTTAATTTTGAGAATGTATCAAAATATAAGCATTTTACAAACTCATTTTACTGACAGTCTTTTTTTAAAAAAAATCATTTATTATTTGAAAGCCAAGTTAGAGGGAGGGGAGTGAGAGACAGATCTTTGATCCACTGGTTCATTCCCCAAATGGCCACAATGGTCTTGACTGGGCCAGGCCTAATACAGGGGCCAGAAACTCAATATGGGTCTTCCATGTCTGTGGCAGGGATCCACGCATCTGAGCCATCTTCTGCTGCTTTGCCAGGCACATTAGCAGGGAGCTAAACTGGAAGTATAACAGCTGGGACTTAAACCTGTGCTCATATAGGATGCTGGTATCATGGCAGCAGCCTAAGCCACTGTATCACAATGCTGGCCCCATATTTCCCTGATATTCCTCTAGAGTCAATGTAGTCATTGCTCTAAAATAATGGCAGCTTATTGTAATGGCGTCTTTCAATTGGTGTTGAAATCCAAGGAGAAACATCCCAATGTCTGAAGAGATTTCTTATTTGAGGAGTATATGCAAGATCTAAGTAAGACTGTTGGTATTTTTAAGTTTAATGAGAAAAAATATGGTGTTTGACAAAAGTGATAATAAAATTCTGAGTTATAATGCCATGCAAAATATTGTCAGCATTGATTTCTTGGTGTCAAGTCCCTAGTCTAAAATCTTTGGATGTTGGCATATCTGGCAATTAAATACCTTTAATTCAACACTTGTTAAAGAATAACAAGATGTATTCTTAACAAAAGATAATGAGAGGTTAAGTCTGGATTCTTTAAATTCTTTTCCTACATTAAGTTACATCATCATAAGGTCATATGTCTGGATCATACTTCAGGTGTCATCTCTAGCCTCTCCAGCTCTCTGTTTCAATGATAAGTTGTGCTCCCTTATACTGATCTCCTAAAACTGTCTAACATGCACCTGTACATTTATTTTTTTAAAGGAAACAGAGACTCTCAGGAAGGCAACTTTTGTGTGTGCCTGCTGCTCTAACATCTAGAATCTTTGAGAAGCCACATTGGTTTTTCCTTCCTTCCTTCCCTCTTCAAGATTACTTCCCTCTGACTTTTGTATTTCTTGGGGGCAGGTGTTGTAGCCCAGAGGTTTAGCTACAGCTTAGGAAGGCAACCTTCCATATCAGAGAGTCAGTTCAAGTCCTGGCTCCTGTTCTTCCAATTAATGTGCCTGGGAAGGCAGTGGATGGAAGCCCACATCCTTGGGTCCCTGTCACCTACAAGGGAATCCCTGGCGCAGCCTTGGCCATTGCAGACATCTGGGGAGTTAACCAGTGGATGTCCATCCACTCTCTTTCCATTTCTCTTTCTCTCCCTCTCCAACCCTGTCATTTTGACTTTTCAAATAAACTAATGCAATTTAAGAAGTCACCCTTTCTCTATACTTTTTTTCTATGAGTATCATAAAACAGTAGACTTCATTAGTAAACTCCTATTTCTTTGCCCCCATTTGCTTCACAGTAAAATTTGCTTTCTAGAGACATAGCTTTTTAAACTCTTCTTGTCAAAGTCACTGAATTCATTCATAAATGTCTTTTGTATTGTAATTTTTAATTTCCTGGGGTGATATGTTTATATCTCATTTTCTTTATTTTAGAAATATAGTCTATATGTAGTGGCTTTTAACAAGTTTTCCATATACAGTGAGATTCATTTTTTTTTTTTTTGTAGGAATGTTAGAACTTCCGATGATTGATCAAGTAGTAGAATGCCCTTTGGTAACCACAGGAATGCTGAAATAACTTAGTACTCTTACCAGCCACAGGTATGGTACGATTTACATCTAAGTTAACAGTTCAAGGGTAACCTGTAGTGGTTATTTACAAATGTGTTCTCTTCTTTCAACAAGTTGGATGAAACATTTACCATGAAATTTTTCCAGGGCGGCAGGTTGCCTTCCAATGATCTCAACCTCCTGTCATTAATAATACTCTGGTATAATTCCCTCCCATTGAGTAGGAGTTGTAAATATCAACTTGAGTAAAGAGTAAGGTAGGAGTCACAGGATGTCTGTCTCTCTGACAGATTGCTTGCTAGAAGGAAGCCTGTTATCATGGCTTGAGACAGCTTTGTAGGGAGGTCCAATCAAAAGCCAGCAAGAAGATGCTATGTGTAGTGCAACACCTGATCCAAGTATAGGCATACCCTAGAGATGAATCTTCATATTAAACTGGAGTCCTTGCTTGGGATCTTGACTTCAAACTTAATGAGAGACCTTGTGTCATAAGCAACCAGCTAAGCTATATTCCTGACACTCAGAAGCTAGAATAACAAATCCTTGTTGTTTCAAGTCACAAAAGTTTGATGATATTTGTCATGCAGCAATAGATGAATAATACAAACCATTTGGCTTTACTTCAGGGGAATCTCACTTCTAGAAAATGCATCACCCATATCTGTATTATTAGAAACTTGTGACTCTTCTCAATGATATGCTATCCTTTAGTCAGTTAAACTGCAAGATTTATTTATAATTATCCAAAAAGTAACAGGTGCAATACTCCCCTGGTTTACAGATGAATGAGGGTCTGAGCAGAATATATGGAAAGAAGAAAAAAGTTTGAATTACAGGCACCATCTCCCTAATGAAGTGTTTTTGGTTAGAAGTTAGTAGGCAGCATGGCTGCTGTGCCCTTCTGAGAGGGACTCAGATAACAGATTTGATGCCCATCCTGCAACCTTGAATCATCTAATAAAGCAGCGAAGTGGCACAGGGCTGAACACAGTACAGGTATTCCAGGAAATGGAGAGCTATCTTCCTCAGCCCAACCCCTGAAACAATCAGCATGGCGTTAGCAGAAAAGTAACCTGAAGACCTATTGACAATAAGAACAAGAATAATGATTGGGAAGCTTTTTGCCTATAACATTACCCTTGGTGTCAGCATAAGCACACAGAACTTTTAAGAGGAAACTCTAAAAGAGCCACACACTTAGGCAATTGTGTGTATATCTGCATCCTGTCATGGTTTTCACTGCACTGAACTGATGGCTACTCTTGTAGCTTTCTAAATGCTTTTCCAGTCTGTATTCTGTTTTCCAATTATTTTGCCCACTCCTATGATATCTACTTGTCTAAATCAAAGATCTCACTATTTTTTTTGCCTACATAATAACTCACCCACACGGCTAAATAAGTGTCACATACTTAGCTAGGGTTTCATGGCACTCCAGAAGTCTTCCTGATGAGCAGTAAGACAGACAGACTCTGTGTCCAGCTTCTCCAATTGGAATTATGGCTTCACTACTGGCTATCTGGTGGGCATTCTAATTAAAATATTTGTATCTCAGTTTCCAGGTCTATGAAACAGGACAATGATATTAACTGGTACAAATGTTTATCGTGAAGCTTACAAGAGAGTAAATCAGAAGGGTCTTGATGCAGGATGAGCACTCCATAAATATAAGCTATTAATTTATCGCTATTTGAAATTCAGTGTAATCTAGAATTATGAGTTTCTACCATCTGATAGAAGATATTATTTATGCTATCGCAGTTTTCTGAAACAGGAATTGTTTTTTTTCTCATTTTATAGAACAGAATACCAAGAGCCAGACCTTCTATGTGATTTCTCAAAAGTATTATAATGACTGAGTACTATAACCAAGTAGCAGCTAGTCCCTCTGATTTCTAGTTGAGGGCACTTTTCTCTTCTAAAAGCTATCTTCCTTGTCACCTACTGCTCTACTGTGAAGAGTATGGGTTACTAGTGTCAGCTATGAGTTTGAAGTCCAGCACTTGGCAATTTTATAAACATCTTGAAGTTCAGTTTTCTCCACTGCTAAGGATGTATTGGCATGTTCATTTTTAAAAGAGAATTATTTAGTTTAAATGTATATGATGTGTCCAAATTTATTAGTTTTGGTATTTTATTAACTTAAAACAAGACAGCACAGTCATCCTAAATTCCCACATTTTACCGTCTCATTATCAGTGTCATAATCCGCACTGAGCTAATCCCTAACTCTTGTATACCCAGGACAGATCTTTTCCTTTGTTTTGAAGCATTACCTCCTTCACAAACCACAAATAGGTCCACAATCCCTTGTCTAAGATCTGTAGGCCTACATACACTTTCTTACTAACGATTTTGTCTTAGGTTAGAAAAGTATATCTCTTGTATATGATATGCTACCACTGTAATCACGGGGAGCAGGATCCTGTCATTACACATGGCATTATTTTTGCTTTAAATGATATAAATCTTCATAGTCATGTGCATAAATGGGTTCATATCCATTCAAGTCATATATTCCCAACACATGTATTGCCAAATGATTACTTTTAGAACTTGTTGGTGTTAAACTTTTCTTGATTTTGGAATTGCACATTTGCTAATCTGCCCCACAGGGAATCCACTCTCAGTATTATATGCTAAGCTATCTTTTACTCATCTTAGCCTTCATTACTCCTGTCTACAGATTCTCATGGCAAGGGATGTATCATCTCGGCATGCTCTTTAGAACCTAGAATGTCCTTAAATTGTAGTACTGTGTTAGGCTACTTTATAAACAAGGAAAAGATCACACCGATATCCTAAACAGGTGGATGGTGTGAAAAGTACTTGACAGTATGAAATTATGACTACATTCCTTTTCATCATTATTAATTTTTGCATTGAGACACTATTCAAGCACATTTCTTTAGAAACAAACAAGCTAAACTGTGAAACCTGTTGATGGTCAACTTAAATCAGGATATCTGAGCAGTTAGACTTTGAAAATTTGGAAAATTTACCTAACATCAATGTGTAAATCAGATAGCAGAGGATAATTCTTAGCATCTTATTTTTGCATTTTTCAGGTAGGTCACTTAAAACAACAGTTATGACATTATTTGACTGCAATTGTTGTCATGCTATATTGGTGAATCTGTCTCTTCTTAGCTATGACAGCCTTTACAGGAAACACGACTCGCTGTCATCTCACCTATGTGTTGTCCATACATGTGGTAAAAGAAGCTGAAACAGTATGCAGTGTTGGTCGGTCCATACGGGTTTTTAGGAGCTATGCTGAAAACAGGGCTGAGAAGTCGAGCCTTTTCGCCTTCCAGTCTGGGTCGAGAGGTCTCAATGTACATATAAAAACCTTAAAACAGACAAAATAGAATGGTTAAATATATTATTAGGCAACATGGCCTTTCAAGTCCTTAGGGATTTGTAGAATTTCCATGTACACTCAAGAACAATAGGAGGATCTGCATCTCCTATATCAACTCTTTATGTGTACATGATGAACAGTGGCTTTAACAAAATGAATGATCTTGTTCATAAAATAAGGTATTCAATTAGAAGTTTATGGGCAATGTTGTGAAGCAGTGGGTTAATCTACCACCTGTAACACTGGCCACCCATACGGGCACATGCTGCTCCACTGTCCCTGGGAAAGCAGCAGAACATGGCCTGAGTGCTTGAGCCTGTGAGGGACTCCGGTGGGGTTCCTGGCTCCTGGCATTAGCCTCTCATTGTGGCCATATGGGTAGCCAGTGTTACAGTGTTACTAAATCAGTAAGTTTCACTGTAAACCAGCAGTGAAAGATCTCTGTAACTCTGTCTCTCAAATAGGAAAGGAAGAGTTATAGAGACAGACGAGAGAGGTCTTCCATTCACTGGTTCACTCCCCAAATGATGTAAATTTAGGCAAGAGCTGGGCTGATCTTAAGCCAGAAGCTTTTTCAGTTAACCTACGTGGGTGGAGGGGTCCTAGCACTTGGACCATTTTCCACTGCTTTCCCAGGCCGTTAAAACGGAGCTGGATCAAAAGTGGAGCAGCTAGGACTCAAACCAGCATACATAAGGGATGACAACACCGCAGGCAGAGACTTAACTTACTATACCACAGCACTGGTCCCATCAAATAAATAAAAAGTTTAGACAACGATTATATAAAAGATTTACAAATCTCTCAGCTATGCCAGTTCTAAGAAAAAAATATATGGTTGTTGTACCTAACATTTATGTGGAATTCTATCTTCTAATAAATGGCTAATGATTCTTTGTATTTCCTATTCATAGCATTTATAAAACGACCTGATTTCTATGAACACAGCACTTCACAACCTCATACCTTCTTTGGAGCCACTACGGTCAGCATTAGGTCCCGTGTTGGGGGTATATTTCGTATTTCTTGTTGCTGTACTTTGTTTGGTCCAGTCAAAATTATCTGTATCATCTTGCGTGAACAAACAAATGTTTCCATCTTCAAACCCACAGTGAAATTCCCCTGTTAACAGATTTTCAATACATTTTTAAATGTTAATTAAATCAATACAAACATTGCAATACTAGTATAAGGAAATTTAAAACATTGTACAGAAATAATTGTATCAGAGCTGTAACAGACCACAAGATTACAGCTAAACATAAAACTAATTTTAATGAAGAAGAAAAATTGCTTGTAAAATTGAACATGACTTATGTAAGTTTCCTTTGAAATATCCATATAACTTAGGGAATATAGTTCATACTTGAGAAATTTTCCCAACTTTCATTTAGTAAATTTAGGGACAACAAAAACATAACTGTCAGTTAGATAACAGTCTTAACTAATCCAATTTTTCATGCCATGTCTAAAATTTTTTATGTGTACCCACTTACAATAATGAAAGGTTACTAGGGCAATGTGATAGCAACGTATTTTAGAAAATATTTTTCTTCACTTTCATACTTTGTGAGTTTGTCAGATGCTTGAATTCACTTGAAATGGAATATTGAAAAGATTCTGTGAAGACTCTGATGCACAACTAGGATTAGATGCCTACCACACACTGAATTAGATCCAACACAAGGTCTGAGAGCAACTTTTTCATCTGTCCTGATGTCTGGGTAGTAATAATGTTTCTAGGTATAAAGGTTTGGGTCTTATTTATTTTTTTAATTGGTGATGGCCCTACCTGAAAAATAAGTATAAGAGATTGATAAGCTCCATTAGATACAATGTACATCCTTGAGCAAAATGAAACAGTATATATTATTTCATTTGACCTAATAAAACTCTATGAAATTCCCCAAATACTTATTAAACTCACAGAGAGGCATTCTTTGGATAAAATCAGCTATTAAATGATAAATTCAAAATGACATCCAGATTAATGGAGATTTAAACTTTTAAGGAAATCCGGTGCCACGGCTCACTTGGCTAATCCTCCACCTGTGGCGCCAGCACCCCGGGTTCCAGTCCTGGTCGGGGTGCCAGATTCTGTCCCGATTGCTCCTCTTCCAGGCCAGCTCTCTGCTGTGGCCCGGGAGTGCAGTGGAGGATGGCCCAGGTCCTTGGGCCCTGCACCCCATGGGAGACCAGGAGGAAGCACCTGGCTTTGGATCAGCGCAGTGCCAGCCATGGTGGCCATTTCTGGAGTGAACCAACAGAAGGAAGACCTTTCTCTCTCTCTCTCTCTCTCTCTCTCTCTCTCTAACTCTGCTTGTCAAAAAAATAAAAATAAAAAAATAAACTTTTAAGGATAAGGGACTCTGGTTTAGTTTTCCTGCCTTGCACAGTTGTGAAAAGATAGCTGAGTTAATTGGAAACAATGATACTTACAAATAAAAAGAAAATAGGTGGGCTTCCCATTACATTAAGGAATATGTTTTTGTCATGTCTTTTTTTCAGGTTAGACTGCTGTACTTCTTACTCATATTTTATATTCTGAAGAATGTAGGATTTAAGAAACTCTAAATCAGTAAGTTTCTGGATAAACAATATTCCACACAAATATAAGACATGTTTATGTCATAGATCTTATAATAAGATAGGACTTTTTGCTATTATCCATGAAAAGTATCATGCTGAAGTAGCAGTGCAGTTACATCCATGCATGATGTCTTTTATATTTAACACAAATTTCCCTTAGCTGCTACTTTGGAGTACTGTGGATTACTGTAAATATTTTTGCCTACAAAATTATATATTATGTATACATAAAAAGATGTTAGAGAACATGTAAAGATTTTAAGATTATAATTTTAATAAGATAAAAATTAAGATTTGGATGCAGATCTATAATGATATTTATCCATCTTATTTTTAAAAATGAATAAAAAGCATTGTTTTACAGTGAGTTAAGACACAGCTTGCAATACTGGCATCCCATATGGGCTCTTGTTGCAGTTCTCAGCTGCTCCACCTCCAGTCCAGCTTCCTGTGAATTTGCCTGAGAAAACAGCGGGAGAAGGCCCATGTAGTTGGGCTCCTAGAGGTGGAAGTTTGAGGTGTGAACCAGTAGATGGAGGATCTCTCTCTCTTCCTCAAACTCTGCCTTTTAAATAAATACATAAATCTTTTACAAAAATGAATAAAAGCTTCAAAAGTCTGAATAATTGTCTCTCAAAGTAAAATTTAGGAATACTACAGCTTAACTTACTTCATGTATAAATTGTTTATGATATTGTAATTACTATAATCAAATCGGGCAAATATATAAGCAACATAAGTAACTCTTCATTACTTCTGAAGTATATAGTTAAAAAACCTATTACTGGAGAGATTTTCATAAACAGTTTATAGATATAATTGAAAAAACACTAGTTTGGAACATAATAATTTTATGACTGTATACTCAGCTTCAATGAAATAATTATAATTATGTACAAGGAAGTTGACTCATAAAACATGCATGGGAATACAGAATATTTGATAAATAATGAAAATGTACTCAGCTGTATAAATTTATCAAAAGAACTCATAAAATAGGAAAGTAATAGAGTCTAGGGTTTTTTACAGTTTTTCTAATTAGAACCTGATTTTGGTAGAGTTTTAGAGGTCACATGGAAATAATAAAGAGATTTCAAATAGTTCACATTACAAAATCGCTAAACTTTTGTTATCTTTTCTTGAACCTTTCCCAATGTGATGATGACTCTTCAGGATTCAAAAATAAGAAGCCTGAGGGCTGGCGTTGTGACACAAGAGGTGAAGCCTCCACCTTTGACACCTGCATCGCGTATGGGCACTGGTCCAAGTCCTGCTGCTCCACTTCTGCTCCAGCTCCTTGCTGAGGCCTGGGCAAAGCAGCAGCAGATGATGCAAGTGCTTGGACCTCTGCCACCTATGTGGGAGAGCCACATGAAGCTCTTAGCTCCTGTATTCAGCTGGCCCAGCCCTGGCCATTGAGGAGTGAACCAGCAGATGAAAGACCTTCTCTCTGTAACTCTGACTTTCAAATAAATGTATCTTCAAAAAAGAATAGTAAGTCTGATACCCAGCAACCCTCTTGCACCTGCCCTCTTTAACCCTTCCTTAGAACCTGCAAAAATCTAACCTTGCAATAAAAATAAATGCTCTCCTGCGCTGACATTTTAGAGTGGATTTTCATGGTAAATCAATTTTAGTTCAAAGTGGCTTTCCAGAGATAGGGCAGTTTTCAGGCGTGGGAATTTCTGGTAGACAGCAAAAGACAATTTGCCAAAAGCACTGAAATTTGATAGTTTTAAAAATCTGTAACCTACATCAGACCAATCACATTGGGATTAAAGTAGAGATGTATGAAAGAAACACACACACACTTGGTCAAACCATTCCAATAGTCACTTCCCAAGTGATAATACTGTTTCATGAGTGGAATATGGAAATTCAAAGTGATATGCAATCCCACAAAAGAAAAAAAAACTGTAGTTATAGAAATACTAAACAGATTGGGAAAATGGCTGTACATTTCCATATTCAGGAAAATTTATAAACATCAACTATCAATATTAAATAACTTGTCCCATGCCCATATCCTCTTAAATTTAAAATCCACATTTAGTGCCAATCTTACTGAGGATAAACCATTGTGTTTTACATTTAATAATAATAGTTAGATAATTTATATATTGTCTACTTTTCTTAATTATGAAAGATAGTGACATTTTTAAAGTAAAAATATACTTACTCAAATGAGGATTTACAGGAGCTATAAGGAAAGCAAGAAAATAAGACAATGTTAGCATGCTTGAAATAAATAAATGTCCAGTGTCTCATAGTTCCTCCCAAAAACTTAAATGATCATCCCCACTGTGGCCATGGAGAATTATATCTGCAATTCATTTTGTTCTAGAGGACTGAATAGAGTATAGCTTGGAGCTCAACAATAACCACCTCAAAGAACCAAGAGGATCAATGCTAAATAGCATAGGGGAATTGCTCATTTCTAAAAGAATGGATTGCTGGGCTTTTACATCTTAAGCAGTGCTAAACAAACCCCAGAAATCAAATCTGAAGCTGACAGTAGGCCAACTGATGATGATTTGAAAGAAAGCGATATTCCAACAGAGCTTACACTACGTTGTTGCTGTTACTTACATTCAGAAAAAAATGGCATGGCATATGTGAAAATAATTTGCATGCCATGTAATGTGTCCCAAAACAAATAACTACTTCCATCCCACTTTGTCACACACACCCCCACACACAACTTGCATGCATGTGAGTTTTCAAATGATAAGCAACACATTTTACATTTTGTGCAACAAAATAAACATTTGGTTTACAAAACTACATTTACAATATTACTGTTAACTGCTGTCAAAAGAGAAATGAATAAATTTCACTAAAATATGGACAAAAATATATGTAACCTAAGAGACAAAATGGTATGCATATGTATTACTTAGGTATTTAATCACTCAGAGAAAATTGCATTCCGGTTGAAAAGAGTATTATTGTAGTCTCCTTAGATTACAAAAGGTAGTTAATCTATCCTTCATAACTTTTTCTATTTAGTCATTTTATTGTTACTTCTTATTTGCCTTTATCTAACCTGTGCATTACTAATGAAGTATGAAGGAAAAAACAGATGCACAAATCATATTCATATTCAGTTACCGCATTAACACACTGAGATGAATTTTAACAACCTGATTTAGCTTCTCAATCATAGTTACTATTTCAATATATACAAAGGAAATGCTATTACCTTGATTACTTTTCTGATTTTGCTTTCAGATTGTAAATTATGAAATGAGTAATATAGACAAAGAATGGTATATTTACTAGTTCCACTGAAGTGAACTAAAAACAATTCCTTTTCCTGCCTGATACTAATAAATTTTATTTTGAAAACTCAAATAGTTAAATTTAGTTATTTCTATGAAATATGTGTCAATGAAGTAAGCATCTCCAAATTAAAATTTAGTTTTAAGAAACATCATACCTACATGCAACCTCTGTTGATACCTAGTCCCCAGTCTGACTGTGCCGGGAACTAGGGCCTTTAGTGAAGTAATGGAGCTTAAGTGGGATCCTAAGGGTGGGACTCAAATCCTGGTGCCCTTGTAAGGAGAGGAGACACTGAAGAGCTCTTTGTGTGCCATGTGATGCATTGTGAGAAGGCTGCAATGTGCAAGCCAGGAGAGAGCAGGAAGCCAACCATGCTCCCTCCTTGATCTTGGACTTTGCATCTTGCACACCTGTAAGTAATAAATTTCTTTTCTTTTCTTTTCTTTTCCTTTTTTTTTTTTTTTTTTTCAGGCAGAGTGGACAGTGAGAGAGAGAGACAGAGAGAAAGGTCTTCCTTCCATTGGTTCACCCCGCAATGGCTGCTGCGGCTGGGGACCGTGCTGACCTGAAGCCAGGAGCCAGGTGCTTCCTCCTGGTCTCCCATGCAGGTGCAGGGCCCAAGCACTTGTGCCATCCTCCACTGCACTCCTAGGCCACAGCAGAGAGCTAGACAGGAAGAGGGGCAACCGGGACAGAAACCGGCGCCCTGACTGGGACTAAAACACGGAGTGCCGGCGCCGCAGGCAGAGGAATAGCCTACTGAGCCACAGCGCTGGCCCAAAAACATTTTAAATTTACTTTATTGCTTAAGAATTTTTATTAAGAATTCCTGAACTGCTATATTTTTTAAAATTCCTCTTTAGAGAAAGTCATAAGGACCTCCAAAACTCAAAGAAGCAAGATCATCTGCAATAGAGGGGTGGACAGTAGTTCTAGTCAGGGTTTATTATTTCACAGCTGTTTAACTTTGGAGGATACCAAAACTTCCTATTTTCTAGTATTTTCCATCTTTTAAAAGAATGAAAATTAATGCCTGGTTTCTAATGTCCTCCTTCAAATAGTCCACAATTTCTAACTCAGAAGCAGGAAAATACTATGTAAGAGGATGTAACAAATATTCTATAAAAATATAAAACATAACAAATGTTTATAAAATACATGAAAAATTTCATAACATTTATGAAACAAAATCTATAAAATATATGAATCAAAATAAATATAGATAGACTTCTCAGTGGAATCATGAAGCTGATTACAATATAACAATTGCTACTATGTGTTTATTTTTAATTCCAATACAAAACATCCACATATTCGTGAAGGACTATACTTGAGAAGAGATATCTTTATCCTAATGTTTTCATACAAATATCTCAGTCTTTATTATATATCCTAACACTTCAGTGAACATTGAATATACAATTTAATTGGTTTTAATAGTTTCATTTAATTTTTCACTTCTGACATTATTCATTGTTTCCCTGGGAAGTAGGAAAACTACACCTAATGTAAGACAGTGGAGTCCTTCAACTGCAAACAAAATGAAGGCTTTTGTTACCTTTTCAGTGACAGCCCTGATAATTAAAAAGAATGATATCCCACTGAAGCAATGAAATAAATATGACATATTTCTTAGTGATTCCTTAATACTGAAAAATTCTACAGATAGTCAATGATCGTTAAAGTTTTAAAATGCATAAATATATCAATTTATATTCACCTCTTTAAAAGACACAAAAATAATAGCATACCTTGAAGTAAATGCCATTATTTTTCTTCGAACTAGTCTAGATAAACGTTTTAGATCACCTTGTAATTTTCTCACAGTTCTAAGCTAATTTCTATTTTTGCTTAAATGTGAAGAAATATTTTATGCCTAGGTTATAAAGGTAAGCTAGACCAACACATACATACACACACACACACACACGACTTTTAAAATACTAGTAACTTGAAAAAAAAAAAGGACCATCAACAAAAATACACACAACAACTCTGATGGCCTTCACAAACTGAAAGGATACGCTAACTGTGGTATTGTTACCAACAGTATATTATTTAACAATAACAAGAAATGAGCCAGTAAGCTACCAAAACACCTTGGAGAAAACCCAGATATGCATTGAAATCAGCAAGGCTAACAAGTCTACTGGCAGTACAAATCCAGCTATGCAACCTCTGCAAAAGGAGAAGCTACAGATACTGATTGTCAGGGCTAGAGAGGGCAAGGAGAAGCAGACAGGTGGAACGCAGGGGAACTGCACGTCAGTGAACCTTCTGTACGGTATTCTAACTGGTGGACAATGACATCATATGCTTCTCAAAATCTACATAACTGAACAAAAAGAGTAAGTTCTAATGAAATATATGAACTCTAATAACATTGATATTTATGAATCAATTGCAAGAAATGTACCATATGTCAGATATTAATAATGGAGAAACTGCATGGGGAAGGAACTTTGTATATTCTGAATAATTTTCCATAAATTGAAAATAGCTCTAAAAAATAAGTGTATATTTTAAAAACAGAAAAAAAGATTTTGATCATATTTCTTAACTTCTTAATAGTATACACTTTAAAGTCATCACAAATTGGACAGACAAAATCCAGAAAAATATTGCATCATGCATTGGGATCACATTTCTATCACAGAGGTGCAATGTCTATGAAATCATTATTGCATATTTCTACATTTGTAACCAAATACTACCATTTTTGGTGACTAAAGGTTTTCTGACAGTTTTCTGTTTGGTTACTTAGATGATTATCTAGAAAGTCAATAATCTAAATTTCACTTTTTATCTAAATTTGGTTGATAGTAGCATCATAAATGTTACATATATTTAACATGTGATTAAATGCTTTCAAATAAAAGGCTACTTACCACTATATTTGATCACACGAATTGTTGAATCTCCTTCACCAAATTTGGTAAGAGGAGTCAGTCGAACTTCATAAGCCTCTGGTTTAATTAGCTCTGTCAAGTTATATGTAATCAATTCTCCCTTCTGAATATTCCCATTTATTTTAATCTCCTGTTCCCACCATCGCTGCTGTCCAGCCTGAAATCAAAACAATTATATAATAATGTTCCAAGTGTTTACCTCAGAGGGACTTAGCGAGTTTTAAGAAAATGAAATAAACCTCTAAATTGTATTACATTTGAAAGGCATTACATAAATTTTATGAAAGTTTAATTCCCATAATGAACAACAATTTTACAGATGTTTGCATGCAAATGTTTGCAGAAAACTGCCAAATTATTAGAGGTTAATTAAATAAATTTAATAGGTCATCCAGAAAGTTCAAACAAAATCCCACTAATCAAAGTTTTGAGAGATGTAACTTTAACTACTTCTTAGTGACATATTAATGACATATTAAACTCTTGAGTACCTGCAACATCTTTATTATGTTAATAAACTATGTATTACATGTAAAACAGTTGTCAGTATGTATTGAGGGCATTAGTAATATACAGAAAACTGATTCTTTAATGTCTAAGTTTATTAAAAAAGACAATAAAATAAATGAAATATCCATATTGCAATAAAGGAAAATAAAAAGTGCCAAGGGGATTAAGAGTGATAAAGAGGAGGTTGGTGTAGGCACTCTTTTTATTTTAGGTAGTCACAGGGCAGTTCCAAAAAAAGGATGTTAGAAAGTTAAATAAGAGGACAGCTAGGAATTGGCCGCTGGCTGGGCTTGACAGGGATCTTGAAATAGAGTGCCAGTGGAATGGAGAAGATGAAAACCTGATTGCAACAAGTGACGAAGGATCTTCACACTACTTTCCACACTAAAACACACAGTACTCAGACACCTTTACGGGAGAGTTAGACAAAATGGTCAGAAAGCACAAATTCTGATAATATATAAATTTTTCCAGAGATGTAAGAAAACTAACTTTCCAAATAACTTTAATGTAAACAACCAAGAAAAAAAAATAAATGGCACTAGAAAAGAAAATTACATAACTGAAAACCAAATTCACCAGGTTTTATCAGTCATACTATATCCAAGCTGGTTTACCTTACCAGGATGCAAGAATTACTTAATAGTAGGAAGCATTTTAATGTATGTAACTGATAAGAGAAGAAAAAAAATACATTTCTCTTAAATAAGGTAAAATTTGACCAACTTCAACTCCTATTTACTATAAAACAGTAAAGAAGTTAGGAACTACATTAAACTGGTAGGTAAAAACCAACAAGTATTTATTGGATACTTTATTTGTAATTCTTGTACTTTAGAATGATTTCCTTGGGGCCAGCACTGTGGTGAAGAAGGTTAAGCCACCATCTGCTACACCAACATCCCATAAGGATGCTGGTTCAAGTCCCATCTGCTTCACTTCCAACCCAGCTCCCCGCTAATGCACCTGGGAAAAGATGGTCAAGCACTTGGGCCCCTGCATGTGCATGGGAGACATGAAAGAAGCTTCTGGCTCCTGGCTTTGGATCAGCCCAGACCCGACTGTTACGGCCATCTGGGGCTTCTAGCAGATGGAAGAACTCTATCTCTGCCTTTCAAATCTCTCTTTCTCTCTGTAATTCTGCATTTCAAATAAACAAATCTTTAAAAAAATAATTTCCTTTAGAACCACAAATGAAAAAATAAGCTAAATATCATGTGTTGAAAATTCCAATTTATGAAACATCTCTAGGGTTGCTACAAAGAAATCAATCTGTGTATGTGTGTGTGTGTGTGTCTCCTCCCCTCTCCCTTTTCATGTAAATGTTTGGTTTTCTCGTCCCCCCATTTACTTCAGACTTACTATATGTCTTTTTAAGACTTTTACATGGTCTTCATTAAATTTATTAAAATTATGCATGTAATACATGAGATTACATGAGATATATTTTCATATATTTGCTGTTATAACATGGGATTTTGTTTTATTTTAAGCTATTTTTTCTAGTCCATATAATTGTGATTTTTATTTTTTCCTATATTCATATATATATTTTTGTATGTGTGTGGTGTACATATGTAATAGTTTATCTAGCTCTGCTTCCTTATTATCTGTCATCAGTATAGCTGCCTCATAGCAGGTATCTGCTACTTTTCATATTTGATATCGATGTTGTTGTTTCTTGTGACATTATCATACTAGCAGGAGACTGGAGACTCCTGGGATAAAGAAAAAGATTTGCAACATGACAGACCTCGTAAGTTGTGTGCTAGGTTGCTTCCTTTTGCCCTCAAAGTCCCATGGAGGTAACACAGAAGTGCCAAGGTGAAGAGACAACATGCCTTGGTTGTGCATCACATGTGAGGGAGGCCAAGGTCAGGAAATTTTAGCATTTTAAAATTTTTAAGAAGATTTATTTCTTTGAAAGTGAGAGAGAGGGAGAGATCAACTTTTCTTACATCTGCTGGTTCAAGTGGCTGCAATGGCCAGAGAGGAGGAGCCAGGCTAAAACCAGAACTGCATCCAGGTCTCCAAAGTGGGAGGCAGAGGCCCAAGTTCTTGGGCCATTTTCTGCTGCTTTTCCCAAACCGTTAGCAGGGAGCTGGATCAGAAGTGGAGCAGCTGGAGCACCCATATGGAATGCCAGTGTCATACGTAGAGGCTTTACTCACTATGCCACAACGTTGGCCCCTGTATTTTTTGCTTGAAAGGAACCAAACTTCCGAATCAATGCCCAGAAAGGATACACCTTTGTTTACTGTACATCAAACTTCTAGTATAGACACTATTCTAATATTTGCAAATGACCTTGAAAAGACAGGCCAAATGCAAGAGGTCACGAAACACTCTTCTAAAAATATAACCTTGATGAATATATACACCGCTATAAGCATGGATAACAAACTGGCAAAAAAAAAAAAAGTTACAATGAGAACAGGTAAACTCTTGTACTTGAAAACAGACATATGCATGGCATAGAAAGCAATATTATTAGTCGTCTATCAAAAGAAGTAGAATGATCAAAATGTAGACTCCTCATAAAATAGATACAAAATGCAGCCTAAAGAAAGAACCTAAGCTACGCATATCAACATGGGTGAGTTTCAAAAAGGTCATATTGGGCTAAAATTAATTTTGCGGCAGACATATTTTAAGTTTACGTTTTGAGACAGATGCATAGATCGGTTTCACAGTATAAAGAAATGCAGAAGGGCACAAACACCAAGGTGAAGGTTCTCGTTATTCTGTTCATGGGCATGTTGAGAAGACCTTTAAAGCACATACAAAGAACTCCAACGATATTTGTTGATTTTTGCTTCTTAAGATCGGTTGTCTATTTCCAAATTGCATTGTTTTGTTATGCCTGAAATTGTTTACATTATTTTTTTTGACAGGCAGAGTGGACAGTGAGAGAGAGAGACAGAGAGAAAGGTCTTCCTTTGGCCGTTGGTTCACCCTCCAATGGCCTCCGCGGTCTGCGCGCTGTGGCCGACGCACCACGCTGATCCGATGGCAGGAGCCAGGTGATTCTCCTGGTCTCCCATGGGGTGCATCCTCCACTGCACTCCCTGACCACAGCAGAGAGCTGGCCTGGAAGAGGGGCAACCGGGACAGAATCTGGCGCCCCGACCGGGACTAGAACCTGGTGTGCCGGCGCTGCAGGCGGAGGATTAGCCTAGTGAGCCATGGCACCAGCCTATTTACATTATTTTTTAAAGAGAAAACTGGTGAATAATAGAAGGGTGGGTGTTTGACTTAGCAGTGAAGACCCCACGTGGAATGCCAACATCCCATAGTTGGAGTGCCTTGCTTTGAATCTTGGATCTGCTCTCCATTCTAGCTTGGATCTGCTTCCCCAGCAGGCAGCAGGTGATGCTCAGGTAGCTAGGTCCTGCCATCCGTGTGGGAGACCAACTTCCTGGCCTTTGTCATTGGTTTGGGCCAGCTCCAGCTAGGTAGGATTTGGGCAGTGAACCAGTGGATGGGTGCTCTCTCTCTAACCGAAAAAAAAAAAAAAAAAAAAAGGAAATTTTGAACTTTCTTAAACTTTGTTTCTTCTGATTTCTGAAGCAGAGCTCTCCCTACATCAGCATTTCTGATGACTATTTATGCCCTTTCTGGACTGCACTTCATTCTTCTGAGTTCTAAATGTCGGTGTCTCCAAGATCATGTTTTGGTATTTTTGATACTCTGTATTAGTTGTTCTTATTTTTGAGTATGCACGATAGTTACTGGACAACCTTGTAAAAAGCCAAAATTCCAAGTATTACCAAAAGGTAATTTATGCTTCAGTGAGATTGCAAAACACAGTTTAAAAAAAAAGCATCACCTCCTATCCCACAAACAGATTTAGGAGCAGATAACCCAGGGTTCCAGTTGCTGAGTCAAAGCTCAGTCTCACCTCCTAATTAATGCCATAGGTTTCCTAATACCTCTACATTGATAACTCCTTAACCTGTTTCTTAAGATCAGATAATTTAAAAAACCTATCAATCCTTTGTGTGCCAAGCACTAGATTTAAATATATCATAAGTATTATATTTAATCTACCACAAAGCTTACTATGTAAGAACTAATATTAGCTCTATTTTATAAATGAGACAACAGAGGCACAGAAGGTTTATGTGTTTACCAAGCTTGAACAGCTGGAGAGCAGCAGCTCCAGAATTGGATTACACCTAAAATGACTCTTCCTTATGTCACTTTCTTTTTTGCTTCTCAAGAATTTACTATCTTCTTAATTGTTTTGAACAGAGCCTTTGCATATTTAGTTATGATACAGCTATAGTACCGCTTTTTTGCATATAGGTTGTAAGCAAGAACTACTTTCTATTAATTTTTATACTCACATTCATGATTATCTTGATAAAGACATATGTATATATATTTATATATATATATACATGCTAAATTCCAGCATACACTGCATATTTAACTGGCCTCAAACAGGTACATTAGGAAATCAAAGTTATTTCAGTGATAATTGTATAAAGTCACTGATTTTACTGTCATGTATGTTTATGACAGCATAGAAGAGATACCTTGGGAAAGGATATAAGCCTAAATTCCAAAAGAAACAATTCAGTATTCATGGATAATCATGCAAAGCTCAGAGCACATTTTACAAATATTTTTATCAATTCTGGAAGCTTAAATTCCTAAAGTAATTTAAAGCAAATAATAATTTCACTATCTTTAGTTTTTACATTTTTATATGTATGGGTTAAAGGCAAAGTGCTGTTATTTCAACAGGCAGATAAAAGCAGTTTAAACCTACAAAACTGTGTACAGAACAATTGACATTTTACTAGCACCTTAAGACTCACAAGTTTAATGAAGATGTGCTTTTCCGGATGTTAATGTAATTTTAGTGTCACTCAATATCCGTAGTACATCCCACGAAAGAGATGGTAGATATTCTGTTGTTATAATGAGTTGCTCTACTCAAGTAATTTTAGTTAGCAGATCTGTTGATGTTACTTATTACAAACTCCAGAGTGTAAGTTCTTATGTGTATTAAAAAAGCAATAATTATATTTACAGTTGGAGGAATACACAATGTAATATTTTATATTGTCAGTGAGCTATGCAAAATGGAAAAATGAAAAACTAAATACAATCATTGCATATACTCAAGAGAAAATGTGATATTCTCCTACTGATTGAAAGCAAGCCCAGGAAAGCCTCATGTAATGTGGAGCAGAAACCACCATGGCAGACGGCAATCTCCAGATCACATCTATAAGCACACAGATAAAGACGTCAGTGCCAACATATATTTTCACATCACTTTAAAAAACTCATTTGGTTTTTCTTTTCCCCAGAAATTCGTTTCTTTCATTTAATTTAGGGATTAGCCTAAAAAATCCCCACTTTTCCTACAATGAGAGTTTTCATTAAACACTACTTGTTATTTTTACCACAGAGAATAATTAAAAGGTTATGGATGAAAAAGGTCTCAGAATGAAAAACGTTCTTTCTCTAAAATGTGTAAGGAACAAACAAGCTCCTTTAAGCACAAGGCTTCTGCAGCCTTTGAGATGTGAAGAGGGAAGTCCTGCCATCATTTCCTTTGGACTCTGAGCTTTTTTCTGCACTATAATGAATAAAAAGCACTGGGGGAGTGAGAACCTAAAAGAGAGGAAGGGAAATATCCATCCACTGACTCAAGGCATATGTACCCTAGATCAGTCCATCTGTGTTCATGTAACGCTGTGGGGGAGGCATCAGTAGTCCCCTTCGGTGAGAAATTATTATTCATGTTTATCAGTCACCTTGCTAGAAAAAATAATAGCTCATGTTAAAATTCTAGGTATTACAAACCCTAACTCATATACTCTTAGAAGATTTCAAAGGACATAAGCTTGCTTACTTGTTATGTATTAAAATCAAATTGCTTACAACACAAAATAAAAGATAATGTGGATTACACGATGCCCTGTAGTTTTTGTTTTTTGTTTTTGTTTTTTGTTTTTGTTTTTGTTTTTGTTTTTTTTTGACAGAGTGGACAGTGAGAGAGAGAGAGAGGTTTTCCTTTGCCGTTGGTTCACCCTCCAATGGCCGCTGCGGCCAAGCTTGCGGCCAGCACACCGCGCTGAACCGAAGGCAGGAGCCAGGTGCTTCTCCTGGTCTCCCATGGGGTGCAGGGCCCAAGCACCTGGGCCATCCTCCACTGCACTCCCTGGCCACAGCAGAGAGCTGGCCTGGAAGAGGGGCAACCGGGACAGAATCCGGCGCCCCGACCGGGACTACAACCCGGTGTGCCGGCGCCGCAAGGCAGAGGATTAGCCTAGTAAGCCGCGGTGCCAGCCAGCCCTGTAGTTCTAATAACACTTTTTAGAGGGTAAGATATAATAAATTATATGGCATTAAATGTACCTTACTTCTATGTTCTACTCATAATCACATACATTTTTCCAGCTAATTACATACCCTTTCTTCCCTCCTTACCACACACTTGCGTGTTATCTCCTTCACGGTCTATGAATTCTGAATGAGAGTTACTTTTCACAAGTCCATAGAAGTATTTTGCGTATGATACTTTGTTCACGATATTAGCACTGTCAGCAGTGACAACGTACTTTTAAACGTACAGGTGTTTACTAGCTTCTGTCTGCCATTTGTCTTTGCTGGCTTGCATGATTATGTCTACATTAGTTAAGTAATGCTCCCTGAAATTCAGCCTGAAGCTCTGACAGGCTGACTTACGACTCATCCCTCGACAGATGACATCAATACCTGTTCACTTTGGAAATTCGGTGGCTCTGCAGAGGGATGAGGGCAACATCAGCTGCTTTTCACTGCGTTTCCACCACCACACATTATGATAGGTCATTTCCAAGTACCTATTTTCTTTGATTGTGAATGCACAACACATCATACTGTGACATAAAGGCATTTTAGAAAGCATTTAGACATCAACATTTAAAACACAATTCAAAGATATAGTGTGGCAACAGTGGAAATAATGCAACTCATGTTAGATATGAACAATCAGCAACTAACATCAACCCTTTGTAAGTCTAAACAGCTAACATGAAACTTCCACTATTTCAAGAAACCATAAGCCATAATTTTCTTGCAACCAAGATATATAACTGAAAATGTTTAAATTGTCTGGAAATTATGATTCCAGTTAGTGAGATCAGAATAGGGTGACAACATGAAAATATGGAGCATTAGAAAACTATATTCAGTAGCAATTAAAGACTATTCTTAACTACCAACTTGACTTTTCCAAAAATGGAATATTCTTATCTTTCTAAAATTAAATTTTACTTATCTAATTTCTGATGACAGAAGAATGATTTTTGTGAATTCAAATTAAACACCGTATATTTAGAATTTTATTATGGGTGAAACGGCGGTAGAGAAAAGATGACTTGGTTCTTTGTCTCACATGGAAGAATTTCCAAGCAGACATGGCAAAGAGAAAAGCAGGATGCATTTAAAAGCAAGGTATGGGTCCGGCGCTGTGGCTCAGTGGGTTAACGCCCTGGCCTGAGGTGCCAGCATCCCATATGGGTGCTGGTTCTAGTCCCGGCTGCTCTTCTTCTGATCCAACTTTCTGCCATGGCCTGGGAAAGCATGGAAGATGGCCCAAGTACTTGGGCTCCTGCACCTGCAGGGGAGACCGGGAAGAAGCTCCTGGCTCCTGGATTCGGATCAGTGCAGCTCCGGCAGCTGTGGCCAATTGGGGAGTGAACCATTGGATGGAAGACCTCTCTCTCTCTGCCTCTCCTCTCTCTGTGTAACTCTTTCAAATAAATTAAAAAAAAAAAAAAAGCAAGGTTAATTTAAGTCGGAGATCTCCTGCCAGAGTGGCCTGGAGGGGAGTTCCAAAAGAGCCAAAACCTGAAGGGACTGGAGGTAGTGGGGTGTTTAAGCACATTTTTGTGGAAGAAAAAAAAAACAACTTGATGATCAGACTGACATTCATATACAAGCAAAGACAACACCCACCAAAACACCTGATCTGTTTGTATAGCAAACTGTGAGCTCAGAAGGATGAGATCATCATTCTCTTGCTATGTTCATGGTAAACTTGGAAATTAAGAAATTAATTAAATTAATATATTAAGAAATGGGGCAGGCACTTTTGGCCTTGCTAAAAGTAGCTTTGGGGGAAAGCAAGCATTTTGCATCTTGAATTTCCACTGGGACCAACCTGATTGCCTATTAACCTGGCTCCTCAAAATCTGAACTTAAACCCAAGTTTAAAACTCAATCACTCTCAGTACTAGGTACTGCAGAGAAGTACTTAAGTGGAGGCAGAGGCAGAAGCATACCCAGCTTAGGTGCGTACTCCCATGGTAATGGAAGGGCTACTTTTTGATTGGGTTTCCTTCTGTTTCCTTTGACACTGTCTCACTTAGTCACCTTTATCTGGTCTTTCCTATTCTGTTCTAAGATCTAGTATCTGTTTTAGTGATTTGACCTCTGCTCAGTAGTCTATTAAGTCTGAGTCGTTCTACAGCACACACAGGTCCTAAAGTCTAGCCACATTATCTCTGCTTCCTCTCAGGGCCTTGGAAGCCTGCCTGCCTCCCTGGTACTCCAGTACTGATCAGTCCTTATTTCCTGAAAATCTGACTCAATTACCCTAGCGGTTACTCAACAGCTCCTCAGGTGGGACCCCAAGTTCTTGTCAAGTCTTGGTCTTCCTCAAGTACAAGATGGGAAGACAGCCCACACCTACCAAAGTCTGTTCTTTAGAAATAGACACATAGATACAGTATGTATTGCTTGTACCTCACTTTCACTAAAATAACCCCTTCCCCAAGCCTGGAGCTTTGTGCAGTGGGGATTTCTCAAATTTTTTTTTTTCAGACATCAAGCATTTGGAAACTCAACATTTTTTATCTCATTCAATCACATCCTACCCAGTTCCATGGTCATGACTTCCACTTGCTTTAAAATGAACGCCTTCAAGGCTGCCGTTTCTGTTGTATTTTAGACAATCTAACCAAAGTTCACTTTGTCTCACTTTTGTTTCATGCAAATACATGTTTGTGGGTTTGCCTTCCCATTCTTAGGTCTTAAACCTTCTCTTCCTCTGTTGTCATTTTAAATAATAAAGAGTAGCTACTATAGAGAATAATGAGAAAGAAAAAAAATCCATTAGTTAATATTTCAAATTCTCAACTGACCTCTGCAATTAGTTTTTAACTTACATAGCAAATTACTGCTGACCTGTGTTTAGCTTTGCAGGCTATGAAAATCATTCCCTAAAGTACCTCTTATTTATGCTATATTTCTTTTAGCAATAGTTCCTAGATTATAAATTAAAACAAAAAGTCACCCCTGCATTCAGTTAAAGATGGTATTAAGTGGGAACCCAGCTTCAGGGTCTTAATCTTTTATGTAACTTGATAAGTTTGCTTCCCTTTCTTATGTCAGTGAACCAGTGGTGTCTGGAGAGTCTTGAACTGAATTTACAGGAAGAGTCTCTGGCAAATATCACTGGTATATGAATGAAAGGCCTTGCAATATACTTCAGGGATGTTTTAGACAGAGAAAACTACAATCAGGCCCACAGCACAAAGTCTTCTGTGATAACCAAATGAAATAGTCTTGCTCAGTGATCTTAAAAGAAAAAGAAAACATAGGAATAAAAGAATATTCAAACTGAAAACTCCCTCAGTACATTAAAGGTGATATAATAAAGTCAAAGAAGAGGTTGCACAAAATGCAAGACAAAGAATAGAACATTGGGCAAAAGGGCACCCCTTACTACCCGGAAACAGAATGCTTCTGCAATAGCAATGAGTGGAATGCCTGCAGGGATGAAATACACATCTAGAATTTTACACAGTGTTTAACATTAAGTAAATAATTTTATGTGAAATAACTTTATGTTCCAATGTTATAGACATGAACAATTGTTAATTTCTTTTAGTTGTATTTATTTCTTTTATTTGAAGGAAGAGCAACAGTGAGGGGAAGAAGGGAGAGAGAGAAAGAGAGAGACAAGGAGAGGGAGGGAGAGCCTGCAACAGCCAGGGCTGGGTCAGCCTGAAGCCAGGAGCCAGGAATCCCATAAGCATCTCCAATTTTGGTGTAGAGACCCAAGTACTTGAACCATCACCTGCTCCCTCCCAGGGTGAGCATTAGCAGGAAGCTGGGTCAGATGTGGAGGCAAGACTCCATGATGTCCCAGGCAGCAGCCTAATCCACTGTACCCCTGCTCCTTTTTTTTTTTTCTTTTATTTATTTGCAAGGCAGATAGAGAAATGCAAACGGAAACACAGAGATCCTCCATCTGCTGGTTCACTCTGCAAATGAGCACACCAGCTGGGGCTGGGTCAGCAGAAGCCAGCAGCCCCGAATTCAATCCAGGTCTCCCACATGAATAGCATGAACCAAGAATTGAGTTATAACCTGCTGCCTTCCAACATGCACATTAGCAAATGCTGGAATTGGAAGCAAAGCTGGGTCGCAAACCCAGACGCTTTGGTATCTGGTGCCCCAAGCAGTATTTTATCCACTATGACAACTGACAACCCCCATGAATAATTTTAAATATAGCTAATGATTATTGAATAATTACTCTGTGCAGAATCTAAGCATTTGAGTTATTAATTTAATCTCAAAGAACTCAATAAAGTAGCTGGATAATTAAATTTAAGTTGCATTCACATTCTTAAGATTTTAACACATTATACTAAAATATGTAGAAGCATTGCTTCTAGTGATAACAATATCTGCAAAAATGGAAACAATAAAAGTGAGCAGAAAGAGATGAGATGCAAGATCCCAGAGGACAGATAAAACAATGTGCAACTCTGGCCTCAGAATCAGCCCTTAAGGCATTTGGATCTGGCTGAAGCACCCATGAGAGTATTTTAGGCATGGAAAGCCGAGACACTCTGGCAAAAAAATAAAAAATAAAAAAATAAATAAAAAATAAAAATAAAAATAAACCTAAATGAAAGATCTCGGCAAGTGAGATCCCAGTAGAAAGAATGGGCCATCAAAGAATGAGGTACCTTTCTCTGAAGGGAGGAGTGAACCTCCACTTTGACTATGACCTTGTGTAAATAAGATCAAAGTCAGCGAACTCAAAAGGCCTCCATAGCCTTGGCAACTCATGACTAGAGCCCAGGGAGATTACTGACGCCATAAATAAGAGTGTCAGTTTGTTAAGTCAACAACAGGAGTCACTGTGCACTTACTCCTCATGTAGGATCTCTGTCCTTAATGTGTTGTTCAATGTGATTTAATGCTATAACTAGTACTCAAACAGCATTTTATACTTTATGTTCTGTAAAGATTTCTGTTGAAATCTTTACTTAATATATACTAAATCGATCTTCTGTATATAAAGACAATTGAAAATGAATCTTGATGTGAATGGAATGGGAGAGGGAGCAGGAGTTGGAAGGTTGCCGGTGGGAGGGAAGTTATGGGGGGGGAAGCCATTGTAATCCATAAGCTGTACTTTGGAAATTTATATTTGCTAAATAAAAGTTAAAAAAAAAAAGTGCAAATGTATTTCTAACACTTATTTTTCCTGTCCCTGTCATTTGAAACATTTTGCTACTTAGTTTAGAGAATGCTTGAGAAAATTTCATATATTTAAAATATTTAATGTACATTAATGTAATTTTTTCTGATTTATGTAGTTACTTAGTGATAACATTAACAATGAATTATGACTGTACAAGCTACACTGAATAATACAGTTTAAACTTATATTTTGGTAGAGTTTAAACAACTTGATATTAACCGATAGGGTATACAAAGGTCAAATTTAGATAAATTAAGTGGTCTTTTTTGACTTTATGAAAGAATAGGTTCTTTTTGTTGAAACAACAGGACACAGATAAATACCTAATAATTAATTTCAGCACCTGACGCATTTCTGATTATTGGACATTTTTTAACAATGAGACTAGAACATTCCATTTGATGCCATGATTATAGTAAAAGCTTTTAAGACTTCAAAATGGAACAATATGAGCATTTGATTTTTTGTAAGCTTCCTGTGCAAACACAAATGAGTAAATGTGTTATGGAGTAGAGCTGAATGTGTGTAGACTGGTCTCAGAATAATTGTAATTGTGGTCACACTGAGACTAAACTACTCCTACTCGTGGGATATTGTCCCTATAGGAAGCACAGATTCCCAAGTTATAAGTGGCCACTCCTTAAAAAGGGAGAATTTGCTTCTTTTAAAAACATAATACAAAAATGTTTGTATAGAGAAATAGTGACCAGAAACAGAGTGGAACTGGCATAAAACAGACACAGAGTTCAGTGGCCTAGAATCCAGAATCCAGAAATAAGCTTAACAATATATATTCAGCTAGACTTTACAACGCCACCAAGAAGACACAATGCAGAAGGGACATTCTCTTCAATAGACAATGCTGGGAAAACTGGGTATTTGTGTACCAAAGAATGATTTGACCTTTATCTTATCACACTATACACAAATTTTAATTCAAAATAGAGACCTAAACATAAGATATGAAGCAATGAAATTCCGAGAAGAAAACAGGGGGAAAAGCTATTTTAACATCTATCTATATCTATATATGTATCTATCCATCTCCTACTAAAAGCATTGGCAACAAAATAAAAAGAAACAAGTGGGACTACATCAAACTAAAAAGCTGCTATTCAGCAAAGAAAAAATTTACAAAACAGAAAGGCAGTTAATGAATAGAGAAAAAATTTGGTAACTGTATTTTAGATAAGGGGATGATGTCCAAAATGTACAAGGAACTCACACAACTCAGTACCAAGAAAATAAATAATCAAACCGAAATTGGGCCAAGGACTAAAATAGGTATTTCCCCAAACAGGAACTAAAATTGGCTAACAGTTATATGAAAAGGTGCTCAAAATAACTAATCTCCAAGGAAATGAAAGACAGCTCCACATGTGTGTTCACTGTAGCATTAGTTACAATAGCCAAGATATAGAAACAACCATCAATGGAAAAAACATATAAAAATATACAATTTGACCTTAAAAAAAGGATTCCCTGCTATTTATGACAACACGGATGCACTCAAGTAGTATAATGCTAAGTGTGCTAAGTGAAATAAGCCAGACATGGAAAAATATTGTATGATTTCATTAAATGTAGAGCCTAAAATAAGGAAAAAACAAAATAATGAAATTAAATACAGAGCATGAGACTATGGTTGCCAGTGTCAGGATTGTTGGTAAAATACAGAATTGAAAGTGAAATGGTACAGTGTTCCACTTATGTAGGATAAATGAACTGAGATCTACCATTAGGAATGTTGACTAAATATTATTTTAAATTGTATATGTATGCTAGACATTTCCTAAAAGATTAGAGTGCAGGGGCCCAATCACGTGGGCATTCTTCTGCTGCTTTCCCAGGTGCATTAGCAGGGAGCTGGATCGGAAGTGAAGCAGCCAGGACTTGAACTGGAACCCATATGGGATGCCAGCATCGCAGGCAGCAGCTTAACCTGATATGCCACAATGCCAGCCCCTAATTATATAATTTTATAGCAATCATTTTACTATATACATGCATATCAAAACCTCATATTAGATTTTCAAGTATATAAAATAAATAACAGAAATTAGAAATGTAACAGTATATGCACATTTTAATACAGATGTGCCTCAACATATGATGAGATTAGGCCCTGATAAACATATTGTCAATATTAAGTCAAAAACCCATTTTGTGCTCAACTTTCTGAACATATCAGGTTAGCGCATCAGCTGTTCTTCCTCAGGATTACATTCATGTGGCTGACTAGAGGCTATAGCTCTGTGTTACCTCCACCCTCCTGAAATATTATTATACTGTACATTGCTAGCCTGGGAAAATATCGAAATTCACAATTCAAAGTATAGTTTCTACTGAATGTATATCAGTTTTGCACCATGTAAAAGTGAAAATTGTGACTCACACCACTGTAAGCATCGTCTGTAGGTACTATACTAAAATTTCTAGGATCAAATTTGGAAACTGCAGTAATTTTCACATGGCCATTAAGAAATTAATCAAATACATGAGATTGAGCTTATTTGTGCTAAAAACACATAAAAGGATGTGTTTTTAGTATAAATTATATCATAACAGACTGTGATCTCAACCAGTAGGGTGTCTAAATGCCAACTTCTGTCTATTCCTAATTCCACCACCAGCTATTAGGAAGGCAGATCCTCTAACAGCACATATTCATCTTACACCATTTATGGAATTCCAGTCGGGATGGTATTTTGGAACATTTAAATGAAGTACTTTTGTTTACTAAGAAAAGTACAAGAAAAAAATAATCGCTGCCAACATTTCAAGGACTCACTATTAACAGTATTTTACAACAGCTTTTATACTTTAATTACAAATATCCACTGTAGTATGATTACCCTTATTTCCACAGTTGAGGAAACTGATAAACTAATAGTTTCTTAGGTCACACAGCTGGTAAGAAGACAGAGATGATATAGGCTCACAATTAACCTAATTTCAAGTCTACGCTCTTCATCACTATCCTCTATTTCCTGTTATTACATACATGTTGTCTTCACAGATTACCCAACATTCCTTTAGAAAAACGATAGTGGGTTTTTTTTTTTCCTCAAGGGGGAGGCCTAATTATGTTGAACTGAATCCACACTAATGAATGATAGCCTACGATAATAAATCTGTCTTTAGGAGAAGGGTTAATCAACAGAGCTTGTTATTCTGCAAGGCCTGACAGTTTCAGTGGTGTCAAATTCTGCTTCGGAATTTTATCTAGGGACTGCTGTGAAAGTGTGCTCTCACGGCGCTGAGTTTTCACTCATGAATGTTACATAAGTCACTAAATGACAGCATAGTTCACATTGTTGCATACGCATGTTGAAAGTATTTGTATGTTACTGACATATTCCCTCAACCATGTATGTATTACTTCCATCTGTTAAAACAACAAGACTGAAAACTACCCAAGAGACCATGTATAACAGTAAAAATAATCATTTTTAGCAGGCTCTGAGAAACTACTATGGAAGAAAAATCTTGTTTCCTATCAAGTTTGAAAATAACATAGTCTAATTATTTTCTTGCCATGCTTGGATCAGCAGGTGAAAGGACATCTCAACCTAAAGATTAATGTATTATAGATTTCAACTCTGATAAATTGGAATTAAATGGCTCAGTAAGCATCTTTCTTCATAAGTTAGATTTCTCAGGGAGTACTAACAGATTGGTATTTAGGTTCTGAATGTTTAGAGTTCTTATTTTTCTTGGTATCTCTCTGACATGGGCGGATCATAATCACTTCCTACAGTTATTTTTATGAATGATGAGGTGTATGTCTTTACATCTATAAGATATTCTACTGTTGTTATGTCCTGGGCTTATAATTAATAACCTTATACCTATTCTTACATAAATGCCACCTGTCCCTTCCACTTCTCATTGGAAACTTGCTTTAGTTATTATTTTTTAATTTTTTTAACTCTTATTTAATGAATATAAATTTCCAAAGTACAGCTTATGGATTACAATGGCTTCCCCCCCATAATGTCCCTCCCACCTGCAACCCTTCCCCTTCCCACTCCCTCTCCCCTTCCATTCACATCAAGATTCATTTTCGATTCTCTTTATATACAGAAGATCAGTTTAGCATACATTTGTGGGGAGCAACTCGGACTAGACTAAGTTACTGGAATTAAGACTTATTCTATGCATCTGCTCTCCCACAATATGGCGCTGAGAAGGGAGAAACAGCTTCTACACAGCTGCCTCCAGTTCAACCAATAAACTGTAGGACCTGCTCCTGATTGGAGGAGAGCAGCGTACTCGGCGTGTGGGTAGCAGAGTTGGGATTGGTGGAAGAGGACTATAAAGGAGGAGAGAGACAACATGCACCAGGAACATCTAAGGGGAACATCTATCTGAAGGAACACCTGTGCAGCCGCCGAGAGAGCCGGCCGGCGGTGTGCCGCTCCCCTGCGGAAGTGGGGAATGTGGCAGGGGGAACCGCCCTTCCACGGAGATGGAGGGACAGTAGCCCACCCGGGAAGAACCAGCAGCAAACCCGGGGAGGGCCGAGCAGACGAAAGAACAACGCAGGGTCCTGTGTCGTTCCTCCACGAAGACGGGGAGCGACAACATTAAGTAAAGATTTCAACAGTTTGCTCCCACACAGAAACATAAAGTGAAAAATACTGTTTGAGTACTAGTTATAGCATTATAGTTCATAGGTACAATTCTCTCAATTGTCCTCCATCTCCCTTTTATTTTTTACTTTTTGAGATAATATTGCTTAAATTTACATTACAGTAAATAGACAATGCTTCACCAAATATGAAGTTTAAGAAATAACAAGCAAAAAAAAAAAAAAAGACCCAAGTAGGCAACGGCTATAATCAAAAAATGAATAGAAAAATGACCATTTTTCCAAAATGCAGTAAATTTTACAGTAATCATGGATCAGGCAGTAGCTTGAGCAGCCGAGTCATGATGGGTCAAAGTCAGATTGGTGGTCATGGTCCTGGAGGTGGCCAGAAAAACGTCAAGGACAAAAAAAAGAAATACAAGCCTCTGCCAAACCAGAGGGGGAAAACGAAGAAGAAAACAAAGGGGCCAGATGCTGCCAGCAAACTGCCACTGGTGACATGCCAAAGTCAGTGCTGGCTGGACTCACTGAAGTCAGAATGAAGGACTATCTTTTCATGGAGGAAAAATTCATCAGAAATCAGGAACAAATGAAACGATTAGGAGAAAAGCAGGAGGAAGAAAGAGCAAAAGTAGACGACCGGAGAGGGACCCCACTATCAGGAAGAACTTTGGAGAAGATCATCGATGACAGACACGCATCGTGTTGACATCTGTGGGCGCAAAACACTATGTCAGCATCCTTTCCTTGGTGGGCAAGGATGTACTGGAATTAGGCTGCTCGGTCCTGCCCAGCCACAAGGTACATGCTGTGATGGGGTGCTGATGGATGACACAGCCCCCTGGATGTAATGATGAAGGCAGAAAAGGCCCCTCAGGAGACCTATGCTGTAATTAGGGGGTGGCAAATCCAGGAAACGAAGGTATCTGTGGAGTTTCCTCTCACCCACCCAGAATACTGCAAAGAGATGGGAATAAAGCCCCAAGGGAGTCATTCTCTGTAGCCCACCTGTTGGTTTTACCAATAGGTAAAACCTTGTTGGCCAAGGCAGTGGCAAACCAAACCTTGGCCACTTTCAGAGTGGTTGGCTCTGAACTTAATTCAGAAATACCTAGGTGATGGGAAGTTTCGCATTGCCAAAGAACATGCACCATCCATCATGGGTACTGATGAAGTTGATGCTACTGGAACTAAAAGAGAAGACTCAAATTGCGGTGGTCAGAGAAAACTTCAGCGAACACTGCTGGAACTGTTGAGCCAGCTGGATGGATTTGATTCAAGAGGAGACGTGAAAGATATTACTGCCACAAACCAAACAGAAAC
Source organism: Oryctolagus cuniculus (assembly GCF_964237555.1). Classification (NCBI taxonomy): domain Eukaryota; kingdom Metazoa; phylum Chordata; class Mammalia; order Lagomorpha; family Leporidae; genus Oryctolagus; species Oryctolagus cuniculus. The sequence continues at coordinate 29,090,824 of NC_091443.1, read as the reverse complement.
TCTGGATCTAGCACTTATCAGAGCAGGCCACATTCACACGAAGATGGAGTTCCCCCTGCTGGATAAAAGCCCAAGAGACACATCTTTCAGATTCACAGGAGCGGGATGCGGCTGGCTGATGATGCAACCCTGCACGACTTGATCCTGACTAAAGATGACCTCTCAGTGCTGACATCAAGGCAGTCTGTGCAGAAGCTGCCCTGATGGCCTTGAGAGGATGCAGAATGAAAGTAATGAATGAAGACTTCAAAATATCTAGAGAGAAAGTTCTTTATATAAAGAACAGAAGGCACTCCTAAGGGCTCTCTCTCTTGTGGACCATGGCTGCCCACAGGATAATGCCTGTACTTTTCCTTATCAACAACAGAGGTGTGGATGGGGAAGCTGCTCCAGGGAACCCATGTTCCAGCTGATTTTTACCAGCAAACATTCTGTGTGTCTTTCTGAGTGTGAGATGTTCTTTGGTCACTGCTCATTCTGCTTCCCAGTTAAGTGTGCCCTTACCCACACAAAAAAATTTAAAAAATTTTTTTTAAATAATCACAGATCAAAACTATAGTAGTCTAACATTCTTAGATACTGGTTTGACAAAGGCATAAAATAGAGTTTTACAAAACTATATCTGCAGCAATACTAATACACACGGGCATTTCATTTTTTTTCTAATTATCTTTTTTTTAATTCATTTTAATTCAAATATTTGTTGAATATTTCACAGTACAGGAGTTCAAATAAGCTAATGACAGGATGATTTGTATTTTCTTTTTTTTAATTTTTTTATTTTTTTTTCTTTTTCTTTTTTTTAATTCCTTATTTTTTATTTTTTATTTTTTAACTTTTATTTAATGAATATAAATTTCCAAAGTATGATTTATGGATTACAATGGCTTCCCCCCCATACCATCCCTTCCACCCACAACCCTCCCCTTTCCCACTCCCTCTCCCCTTCCATTCACATCAAGATTCATTTTCACTTATCTTAATATACAGAAGATCAGCTTAGTATACATTAAGTAAGGATTTCAACAGTTTGCTCCCACACAAACATAAAGTGAAAAATAATAGATGATTTTTTTTAAATGATGATGAAATCAGATCAGACCTATTGTCATGTTTAATCCCAGTGAGAGTCAAGTTGGGAATTGATAATTTCTTTTTTTTTTTTTTTTTTTTTTTACAGAGGATCAGTTTAGTATGCATTAAGTAAAGATTTCAATCGTTTGCACCCCCATAGAAACACAAAGTGAAATATATTGTTTGAGTACTCGTTATAGCATTAAATCTCAATACACAGCACATTAAGGACAGAGATCCTACATGAGGAGTAAGTGCACAGTGACTCCTGTTGTTGACTTTACCAATTGACACTCCTGTTTATGGCATCAGTAATCTCCCTATGCTCCAGTCATGAGTTTCCAAGGCTATGGAAGCCCTCTGAGTTCTCCGACTCTTATCTTGTTTAGACATGGTCATAGTCAAAGTGGAGGTTCTCTCCTCCCTTCAGAGAAAGGTACCTCCTTCTTTGAAGACCTGTTCTTTCCACTGGGATCTCACTCACAGAGATCTTCTGCCAGAGTGTCTTGGCTTTCCATGCCTGAAATACTCTCATGGGCTTTTCAGCCAGATCTGAATGCCTTTAGGGCTGATTCTGAGGCCAGAGTGCTATTTAGGACATCTGCCATTCTATGAAGTAAGAAACAACGAAATCCAGTCATTTGCAACCAAATGGAGGAATCTGGAACACATCATGCTGAGTGAAATAAGCCAGTCCCAAAGGGACAAATACCATATGTTTTCCCTGATTGGTGACAACTGACTGAACACCAAAAAGGAAACCTGTTGAAGTGAAATGGACACTATGGGAAATGGTGACTTGATCAGCATAGCCCTGACTGTTAATGAACAACTTAATACATTATACCTCTTAGTAGTTTTTTTGTCTGTTCTACTTGATGGGTTTAATTCTGTAATTAATACACAGTTATTCTTAAGTGTTGAAAATTAACTGAAATGTGATCCCTGTTAAACATAAGAGTGGGAATAAGAAAGGGAAGAGATGTATAATTTGGGACATGCTCAAGCTGACTTGCCCCAAATGGTAGAGTTAGAAACATACCAGGGGATTCCAATTCAATCCCATCAAGGTGGCATGTACCAATGCCATCTCACTAGTCCACGTGATCAATTTCAGTTCACAATTGATCATAATGAAAGGACTAAGAGTCAAAGGGAGCACATAAACAATTCTAGTACCTGCTAACACTAACCGATAGAATAAATAAAGGGGAGAGTGATCCAACATGGGAAGTGAGATACTCTAATTATCTTTAAAATAAACTTTTTACTTCTGTTGACTCATTTTTACTACACAGACTACAGATTTCCAATAAAGTAGCTTATTATTATTCTCCTGCTCAAATTTTTTGTCATTTTTTGTATTATTTACAATAGCAGATAACATTATTGAACACCACTATGTACACTGATGAATTACTCAACTTAAGTAAAAATTCATGCCACCATGAATGTTTTATACACTGTGTTAAAACTGTTTTAGCTTGATACTATTTAAAGAAGTACCCATTTGGGTGCTGACCTGTGGCATAGTAGGCTAAGCTGCCGCCTGCAGGGATGGCATCCCATATGGGCTCTGGTTTGAGCCCAACTGCTCCACTTCCCATCCAGGTCCCTGCTAATGGACCTAGGCAAGCAGAAGATGGTCCAAGTGCTTGGGCCCCTGAGTCTGAATCCCTGGATGAAATTCCTGATTCCTGGCCTCAGTCTAGTCCAGTCCTAGCCATTAAGGCCATTTGCAGTACATAAAAGACTTTCTTTCTCTCTCTCTCTTTCTCTCTCTGCTTCTCCCTCTCTGTAACTCCTCATTTCAAATAAATAAATAAATATTTTTCAAAAAAAAGAGATATAGCCATTTGGGTGATCAATTTTACACTGATGAGAAACCTCCAGCTTACATATTTTCATAGATTTTTTATACTAGAGCATATTTATATACAAATTTAAATGACTGAACTACAGGGGCTTTAGTTCAATTATTGACACTGATAAAAAGTTTAATCAGCAAAGTGTTCCAAAATTATAGACTTAGAAGAAAAGTAGGAATAGGGAAGCTCATATAAGTGTTTAGAAAGAATTTGACATCACTAACTCATTTTGGGACAAGAGCCTAGGGTGATTACTGATGCCATAAACAAGAGTGTATATTTGTTAAGTCAACAACAGGAGTCACTGTGCACTTACTCCTCATGTAGGAGCTCTGTCCTCAATGTGCTGTACATTGTGATTTAATGCTATAACTAGTACTCAAACAGTATTTTTCACTTTGTGTTTCTATGTGGGTGCAAACTGTTGAAATCTTTACTTAATATATACTAAACTGATCTTCTGTATATAAAGAGAATTGAAAATGAACCTTGATGTGAATGGAAGGGGAGAGGGAGCAGGAAAGGGGAGGGTTGCAGTTGGGAGGGACGTTATTGGGGCGGGGAGCCATTGTAATCCATAAACTGTACTTTGGAAATTTATATTCATTAAATAAAAGTTAAAAAAAAGAAAAAAAAAGAGAAAACATTACACCAAATGAAAAAAGCTAGAAATGAGGACTGCACATTCTATGAATCCACTTATGTAAAAGGTCCATCATCTGCACCTCTAGAGAGAAAGTATTCCTGCCTAGGGACAGGGAGGTGGGGAGATTGGTTGGTGCCTGTTAAAGGTATAGAGTTCCTTTCTTTGGTGAAAAAAAGTGCTCAAATATTGGTTAAGGGGAGAGGGCTGTACAACTCCATGAAGATACAAAACATCTGAATACTGAATTATGTGATTTGCATGTTATCTGAATTATAGCTCAATAAAACTGATGCTAAATAAATAAAAAAATAAAAATATCAATATGATAAAAAGTTTAATGAAAGTGTCACAAACTTATAGATTTAGAAGGAAAAAAGAACAACAAGTAATGCTTATAAAAATGTGTAAATGCCGTTTAGCGTCATTCACTGGATTTTGGATTTAAAATGTCAATAATACTCTCTTTTCAAGGAAATCATTGAACAAAACCATTGACTGATAAAACTATTTTTTCATGAAAATTAGCTAACTTAGGTACTTATGATAAACAAAAGTAATCAAAAACCATACAGAGTAAGCTCCTTTTATATTATTTCAGTATTAAAATTGAGAGAAAAAGGGAGAACAGACAAAAACATGGCAATATTATATAAAACATATTCAAACACAGTGTAATATAATTTCAACATGTTATACACTGTGAATCTTATAAAATTTAGAATTTAAAATTCACCAAAATGTAGTCTTATCTTGTAATGAGTGTATGGCCTGTGAAATAGAATATTTTTTAATGAAAAAATAGGACAATGTGGCAGAAAAGCCTGCCTGCTAAAATATTCCCAGTTCTTGTGCTCTTTAAAAGAGAATTCAAATTTCAGTTGTTCTATACCAGAGCATCCCTTGAAATTAGGTATGGTCATGTGACCTAGTCCTGGCCAAGGAGATGTAAGTGGAGGTGCCCTGTGGTGCATCTGGGAGGAGACTGAAGTAAGCCTCAGAAACCAGGCTTCTTCACTCTATTATTTTGCAAATTATTCTAAATTTTTTTGTGTTTTCCTTTTCCTTTTCATTCTGATCTACCACTATCTGAGAGGATCAGGAAACCTTAAGCCTGATAGTCATGCCCTGTAACAAAGAAATAAAAACAAAACAAAACAAAAGTGAAAAGCAGGCTGTCAGGTAATACTGGGAGCACCAGGTGAAGAATGGATTGCTGGCATCTAAATTTATTTTCTGCTAGACATATTTAAACATCTGTTATTTTGCTCATTTTAGATATATGCAGTCATATGTGATCTTAAGTATTATACTAGTCATTTTTTTTTTTAATTTTTTGACAGGCAGAGTGGACAGTGAGAGAGAGAGAGAGACACAGAGAAAGGTCTTCCTTTTGCCGTTGGTTCACCCTCCAATGGCTGCCGCGGCCGGCGCACCACACTGATCCGATGGCAGGAGCCAGGTACTTATGCTGGTCTCCCATGGGGTGCAGGACCCAAGCACTTGGACCATCCTCCACTGCACTCCCTGGCCACAGCAGAGAGCTGGCCTGGAAGAGGGGCAACCCGGAAAGAATCCGGTGCCCCGACCGGGACTAGAACCCTGTGTGCCGGCGCCGCAAGGTGGAGGATTAGCCTACTGAGCCGCGGCGCCAGCCTGCACTAGTCATTAAAGATAGAATGTTGAGTTTATTCAATGCAAATAATTATTAAAGAATTTTTAATCATTAATCATATCAGGTTTTGTTAATATCATCATGTATCAATGTAGCAGACTGCAAATTACAATATAAGATATGTCAAATGTAACAACCAGCATTTATTTCTTACTGGTGCATCAGTAGGTTGTCTGTGCTTTAGCTGATCTAACCTAGGAGTAAATAGGAGTGTGTTTGGTCATGGAAAGAATTCAGATTAGTGCTGTTTGTCTCTTTTTTTTCTTGGACCGCTGAGCTACCTAAAGCAGGTTCTTCTCATTTATGAGGTCAGATTGTTCCAGAGAAGTGAGCAGAATCATGCAAGGACACTTAACGCCTAGGCTCGGAACTAACACTCTTACTAATACTAAACATATTCCACTGCCAAAAGTAAACTGCATGGCTGAATCCAACACCGTGGGCCTTGAATGTATTCCTCCCATGAGAAAACAGAGCTGGGGGAAATAAACCTCAGATGAAAGGATAATCTACTATGAGGTTCCAGTAGAATTTGGAACGACCACATATTTCCATTTGTACAACTGCATTATTAAAGAGAAAGTAGCAAAAATATAAGCTCTTTAAGCCTAAAATTAAAGGTGTATCATGCAGTCATATAAATCAGATTTTTTCATATATCACAAATAAAAATAACATTTTGAGAAACCATCATCTACCTACAATAAGAAAGGCCATCAATTTTAGATGCTTAGCTATATATTCATTCATTTCTCTTATATAACATGAGACTAATTCTAATTTTATAAAAGGTATAATTACTAAAAATTTTTCTACAACCTTCTGTGAATAGCATATTATTTGGTATTGTTATAATTTGTGCTTAACTGAATTATACTATATACATGACATATACCCTTTTCTTCTCACTTTATGATCACTGTCATGAATACCATTTTTTGTGATATTAATATCCCTGTTTTCAAGAAACACAGTATGTATTTGTATGTATATAGTATCTACATATTAAGTGAATATGACAAAATATTAAAGGTTAGTAAATCTAAAATTAAAAACAATTAGAAAAAAAGAATTCAAAATTTTAAGTTTGAGAAGCCACTAAGGCATTCAAGCAGAGTGAGTAGGTTTAGAGAGGTAACATTAAAACTTTGACACCCCCATTCATTGTCATATTCTTTGATATTGATAAATAAGATAATGGCAATCACATATTTTATAATTATTTCTTTAATGAAAAAAGTAAATTGGGTTAAAAAAAAGAGAGATTAGAAGCAGATACTCGATGGCGAGACTGCAAGACTCGATGGGAGGTGAGGGTCTGAGGAAAATGAAACTGAGAGCAAAGGGTCTCAATCATTGCAATTAAACAGGTGATATCAGCAAAATATTGAAACAGGATAAAAATTTTAGCCCAGGTAGACAGTACTCAACTGTCCACGGTTTAGTTCTCAATTAAAAATGAAACTTCCTCAATGCCAGCCCTGGAAATGCTGTAAAACAAGAGGCAGACCAATGGGCCCACAGGGAAACCTGCAGTCCCTATAGGAAAGGAGGCCATGTCACAAACAGGGGTAGCTGATCATCCTTTTGCCTCCCAGCCCTTATCACTGTTATGAATTAATCACCACTAAAGCTTTTCCCTGGAGACAATAAAAATGAATCAAAACAGATAACAGATCAGGAGTATATAACATTTACAGGTGAATTAGCGACTACAGTATTCTCCATCCCCTTACTTTCCTCTCCCCATAATTATTACTTGTGAAGTGGCCACTCCAAAGCATTCCATTCCACATTTTCATGAAAGTAGGGTGGGAGACCGGGACAGGTCAAGCCCAGTCTGTAATGCATCAGGCTACACTCTGAAATGAATTCATTGTAACATCCACTTTCTAATCGATTCTCAAACTCCAGTGACTGCAGAAGTTGTGATCTGAGCCTTAGCTTATCTCACAGATACTTATGACTACCCAAGATAGTAGACACATCAAAGGAACAAAATGCACTCAGGATGAGAATTGGATGGGGTGCCTAGAGGAGCTCAATGACGATAAAGAAATAATAAATAAAGAAATAATAAAGAAAACAAGCTACAATAGTTAATGTTACAATGTAGAGTTAATGTCAAAAATCTTAACCAAAATGTCAGTTAAGATTTTAAAATCAACTTAGCCATCCCCAGAGAAGTAGAAGCATTTTTTAAAAATACTTGATATAAAAAATAGCTTTGAAAATCTCTGAGAAATACTTGGTGCTTCAATGACTACAATAAAGAACTAAAGAGACGTGCTCAATGAAATTGGATGTAGCTTAAGAAAAAGTTTTGACCCAGATTACATCAAACAAATCTCTCAGGAGGCGTCAGTAAAGTAGGGTTAAGAAATTATAAAGAAAAGTTAATAAGTAGGCAGGGAAGAAATAAAAGTATCAATATTCATATAGAAGAAAAATATTGATACTTTACTGACGCCTCCTGAGAGATTTGCTGAGAGACTGAAAAATATTCAATATGTAAAGATAGAATCACAGAATTTTCTAGAAATGAAATGCCTATTTTTTGTAAAGTGTGTCAAAGACATGCACAGCCATTTCTCTGAAGAAGATATAAAGATGAAAAATTAACATGAAAATGTTTTCAGTACCAATAATGAATTCAAATATGTAAATATAATTACAGTACTAGAATTGCTGAAAAGAAAATAGTGATAGCATCAAGTCTGGGTGACTGTACAGAAACTGGGTCACTCAGGCAGCTTTCGTGGGAGTGTAAATGGAAAAAACGCTCTGGAGAAACAGTGTGTCAATTCCTTTTTAAAACTAAAAATGGACTCACTCTACCACTCTGACACTGCACTGTTGGCATTTATCCTAGAACATGAAAATTTATTTCCACACAAAAATGTGCAAATGAATGTTCATAGCAACTCTATTTGTGATAAAGACTTAAGTAACTGACTACATTTCAAAGCAATAATTCTTCATCAAACTGCGGTATACCCACACCATGAAATACTGTTCAACCATAAAAATGAATTAACTACAGAGACAGGCAACCACTTAGATGAATCTCAAGGAGATTATTCTGAATGCAAAAAAGTTCACTTCAAATCATTATCTATTGCAGGATTCCATTTGTGTAACAATTGTGAAATAATATAAATGTAGAAAGAGAGTGGAAACGAGGGGTTTCTGTGGAGTTTGACAAGGGTGTGGTTTGAAAGGAATGACATAATGAGATAATGTTGGTGAGAATAAATACAATGTCTTTATAGGAATTACTGTCTAATTTTAAATTAGTTTTAGTTCATTCTTTTCATTTGTGTCACTAAGACTTCAATTTTGAAAACAATGTTAACATATGAATTGTTTTTATTTAGCGGTGTTGACATGTGAAAATTAGTGAAATTTTATTTACCTTATGCCATCATTAACTTATTAAAATATACTTATAGACTGCCTGCCACATACATGGCATTTCTAGACAAAAGTATATAGAGTACTCCTTATCCAAATATTTGCCACAGTACAAATTTAACAACAGTGAATAAAAAAACACAGTAAAAGAAAAATGCCCAGTTCTTACACATTAAAATTTTCACTGTGGGAAACAATGCTAAAAAAAATAATTAAATACCTGATACGTAGGAGGCTAGTAACTGTCACAGAGATAGTAACAGGGAAGTTTGGTAAGTAACACAGAATGCTCCCTAAAATTATAGTGACAAGAAAACTCGGGTGGCACTCACCATATAATTCCTTAACTCAGGAGGTGGCTTTTGCAGTATGTAGAATACACTCACGATTCCAAGTGAACCTTTCTCTAGAGTTGTGCAAATGTGATCTTTTTAATTCATCTGTTTTAAGCGTGACACCTTGTTGTATTTGCTTTTTATATCTTTATTTAAAACATTATAGATTTTGAAGTTGAAACATAGATCATAGTGTATTTTACTATAAATATCTAAAGGTATTATTCAACAATATTAGCTAAATGGAAATTCAGGAAACAGCATATATGTGTTAAAACATCTTAAAAAAACAGGTTTCAAATGTGCTAATAATCTAAGTCTGGTTACTTGAATTCTACTTGCTTTATTAAAACTTATTTCAGACTGTTGAGGTGTAATTGACAAGTAGGAGTTACAGACATTTAAGGGTGTGTATGTTTAGATGTACACAGACATTGCCAAACGATCTCCTTTTCATCACGTGTTAGCTGCTTGTACTCAGGCACATCATGAAATCTGAGGTTGGTTGGGTTTTTGGTAAGTGTTTAAGACATGGCTTGGGACCTCTGCACACCGTATCAGAGAGCTGGACTTCAAGTTCCACGTATCTCCTAATTCCAACTTCCTGATAATACATACCCGGGAAGGCAGCAGGCGATGGCCCAAATACTTGGTTTCCTGTCAGCCACAGGTGTGGATTGTGTTCTGGCTCCTGGTTTTGGCCTGACTCAGCCCCAGCCATTGTGAGCATCAGAGCAGTAAATCAACAGATGTAAGATCTCTCTCTCTCTCCCTCTCTCTCTTTTCTCTCTCTCTCTTCTTTTCTCTCTCTTCTTTTCTCTGCCTCCCCTTATCCCTTTCATATAAAATGAAAATAACTTTTAAAAAAGAACTTCGATGACTAGTAACATTAAAACCAGCTTTAAAACAAGTTTTGGCACTCAAATTTATAATAAGTATTTGAGCATTGTGGAATATCTAATTCTGAGGACTACACTCTCATCCTCTATTATCCTTTTTTCTATTAATAATGGAGCTAGCTAAATATTTTCTGGAAGTGCACTAAGTTCATCAATTTTACTGTGTAACAACACAATGATACATCAGAACTACAGACACATCTTAATTTGAAAATACTTTTAAAGCTATGAAAAAAAATGTTGAACTGCAGAAGAGTACACAGAATAAGATGTTTGCCTGAGATTTGTTTATTAAACAAATAAAATTTCACTGACAGATGAGATCTCATAGTCTACTTCCACCCAGACCTTTTCGTCTTTTCCCACAACACAGAGGACTATATTCAGAATGTCTTATCTTCTTATCTTTTCCCAAATATGATTTTATACTTATCCAACATATGTTTGACTATATAGAAATTATAGTTATAGTGGGAAATATACCCTATTACTTCTAAAATATTTGGATTTTTTTTTTTGCTATGCCAAGAATGATTTTTTTTTTACAACAGAGTTTTTATTTCAAAGTGACCTCACCAAAGTGGGCATGGCATTGTATTGATTTAGAACATACATAATGCAAGAGCTATAATGAAGAGTTTCTTCTTTCCATTTGTCTACTTTTATTGCTTTCTATGTGGCAATAATATTCTCATGCTCTCAACTAACAATGACTAAGAATCTGTTTTATGTTCAAGATAATGCTGTCTGGCATTTTATGGTACAGAAAATAAGCATTTTCTCAAGACTTCCATTACCTGGTATGGCAATATATTTGCTACTACCTCTAAGGCATCAGGAATACACAGGCTGAGATAAATATACAGTTAATCACTGTGTCTCTTTTTGGTTGTAAGATATAATTCTCTTTTTAAATAAATTCCACAAGAAAATTAAACGCATAAGTTGTTATATGCCAAGAATTAACTTTTATATATGAAAAGAAGTAACTTTTATATATGAAAGTCTCTTATTTATAGCCAATATAATGTACCTATTTTCTGACAAAATTAGTTTAACAGATGAAGGTACTTCACAAAGTTTGTGAAAAATGGAATTAATAGATAATTTTATTTTGTGCTTTCATCTCTGACATAAACACTGTTCTGTTAAGACCTCTTGCCCTAACAACCTAATCACTCTTCTCATTTGCAAAAGGCTCAATTCTGTTTTGTTGGTCTTTGTATTATTATAACTACTGATTCACAATAAAATCTTTAACTTAGACCTCCATTGTTCTGACTAGCTGTATTTCTTGAATAGACTGCTTGCCAGTGCTTAAGAAAATAAATGTAAAACATATCTAAGATGTACATGTTCTACTTTCCTGTGATATATGCATGTGTTGCTATCCTATCTGGGTTCACTTGTGACTCCTACTTCACATTTTCATATCTCTGCTCAAATATCAAGTCCTCAGAGAGGCATCCTCTGACCCAGTTTCATAGAGAGTTGCAGCATCTTTCACAACTTCATCATCTGGCTGTGTATCTCAAGAAAAACACTTATTACAACCTGAGACCAGAGCGGCAACATATTTGTATGCACAGTGACTTCCTGAATTTAAAATGGGGTTTCAAAAGGTAAGGAATTTTGCCAGAGGATTTTGTTAAGATCTATTCTGGTCTCCTCATTAGGGTAGAGTGAGAGACAAGTCTTTGTCCTGTGCTTCACAGTATAAAGCATTGATTCAAAGGCAGCAGGAAGAGTTCTAGGCATCACATTACTGTGAAATAAGGTCTCCGAAACAAACCACTCTCGCACCTATCAGCACATTGCTATCACATCAACACAAAACCACACTGTTAACATGTCTATTTCTGATGCTCATTCAAAAAATGAAAGTTAAAATTTGAATAAAAATTTCATTCGGAATTTCACAAGAAAAATGGGCTTTTTTCAAGGCATAGAGCAATCTGTCTGGGAGGGGGGAAACAGTATTTCCTAATATTATGCATGCTGAGTTGGGTAACACTTCCCTTTGAAATTTTTGCCTTTGTCGTGGTGCTCTTAGCATTGTATAACTCTAACTCCTGTGATTTGGGATCATTCTATCCTACTTATAAAAATGTGATTAGTAGGACAGAAAACTCAAAGTAATTATTTAAATAGGAAAAGTACATTATAATTGAAGCATTTAGGAGTCTCAGCCCCTTTTAAAACCTGCACCTACAATAATGCCTCTTAGAACCTCATAGGTTCTTATTAGTTGGCAATTTGGTCTTATGCCAGTGGCTTGTCTTATAAACTGTCATTATGTTTTGCATAGCCATCAGATAGAATACACTCTCAATAGATTATATAGTACATATTTTTATTAGTCCTACATAATTTATAGTATGAATGCGGTCATTCAATTTTTAGATAATTTTCCTTACCTCAAATAGCTTTTAAAAATCACTAAAATGGAAAATGAATGTGGGAGAAGCTATTATTGCTTCATTTTAGCTAATTTGCTGGACTGTCCGAAATTAGATTCTTTTCTTTTCCAAAATTTAACCATTAGTCTACTTCTCATCAATATGGTTTTAAAATGATGAACATGTGTAATAATTGAAAATCAGCCTTTAGATACCTTCTCAAATTTTCATTCATTCTGGGTACAGAATGAATTTAAAGGTATCCTCTATTTCTTCCTAACTTTTTACATAGCATTAGTCACCTTCTGAAATTATTCTGTCTGTTCTACTCCCTAACCAGAATAATTTCCATAAAATCATGGACTTTTCTGTTGCATTTACTTACTTACCCAATGTACATGTAATGGTATGAAACACCTAATTAAAAGAGAACAATATGTTGCATCAAATACTGCTGTCCATAAGGGCAGCCCTTGGTGGTAATTTGAGCTCTTTACCAGCATCTTGTCCTTTTATTCTTGGCAAGAACACAGAGGAAAGCAGGTTTGCCCAGCGGACCTAAATGAAGTCATGGCTTTACTCAGATGAAGGAAGTATGAGCAAAAGTGATTTGTGCCTCTCCCAGAAGGAAAACTTAAAAGCTGGCACATGTGTTAGCATGCTCTCTGCAAAACACATGTAATAGGTAAGATCATTCAGACTATTACATACAAACACAGACTAGTACATCAGTATTTGTGGGAAACTAGGACATGATGAAAGGAAAAAATAAAAATTATAAAAGAGATCATGTAAAGATGAAAAAATACTTCTAAAATGAAACTACTTTTTAAATTTTCTAGGATACTATTTGTTGAACTCTTGATTTAGTGTTGGAATAATCATATGACTATAAAGTAAACTGAAAATAGATCTTTGTAAAAATTAACAGTGAGAATAGGAGAAGAAGGAGGGAGAAGGGTGGGAGCGCAGGTGGGAAGTATCACAATGTTCCTAAATTTTTATAGATGGAATTTTTATGTCTTAATTAAA